>NC_081422.1:42282197-42476044 GCF_949786415.1 Peromyscus eremicus | reverse complement strand
TAACATTCCATCGTAGGTGGAGGAAGGGCTCAGGGCTCAGGGCTCAGAAGCCTCCACCCTTAACTATTGGCAGAGGTTGGCTACTGAGAGAGAAAGTAATTTTTTCAGGGGTGTGGCCCATGGTAGGTGGCCCATGCTCAAGTGGATAGTCCTTTACCTATGGGCATAGAGGCAGCATCGATTAGACTCTGTGGATTAAGGGGTTGGGAGGAGGATGTAGGGAAGGTCTTAGAAGAGTTGGGGGTGGGGAGTAGGGGCAGATATGGTCTAAATACATTGTTTCCATGTATGTAACTGCCAAAAAAAAAATTCAAAAAATGGGTAGAGAGAACGAGTTGAACCTTTACTCTGTCTCGTGCTCTACCTGTCCTCAATGAAGTAGATCACACCCACCCTCGTTGAGGCTACCAAGAAACACCCTCCCAGGCATAATCAGGGATGAAGCTGATGCCCAGCTCTCTGGGCATCCCATGGTCCAGTCTGGTTGACAACTCTGTGAGCTCCATCAGTGAGCTCCAGATGAAGTGATGTCAGTGATAAAAGGAGCTTACTTTGGGCTGAGGATCTCGGGGGAAGTGTCAGAGAAAAGGTGACTTTGAACCAGATCTTGAAGGATAGAAAGGTTTTGCAGGTATGAAGAAAGGGAGGAGGTTGGAGAAGCCCCTCAGGCTGAGGAGGCGGGGGAATCGGGCTGGGAAACCTTCCTAGGAGTTATGAAATCACCTTAGAGCTGTGAGAGCTATTTGGCATGGGTCCATATGCAGCGTGTGCACGTGGGGATGGGGGAATCTCCTCCTGAAAACCTAATTTGTCAACACCCTGGGCTCAGAGGAGAAAAACAGAAGCCAGCGTCTCGTTAGCTTTGAACGACCACAGTCCCTTGCATCGAAGTGGCTGCTGTGACTGCGGCGAGGCCTGTGTAAATAGCGCCGGATGGGATTGTAGCTAATAGGGTTATTAATACCTGTCACATCCCGGGATGGCAGAATAATGTGGAGGTTTTCTACTATAGATTAAAACCAACCAACGGGGAATTTTCCGAGGCTGGCAGTCACAGCTTTCTCTTCAGACAGCTTTTCCTCCAGCCATGCAGACGGGGGTAAGTAATTGTCCCGGGGAAAGGTTTGTCACCACGGTAAACGCAAAAGCGGGAACAAGCCTGCCTCGCTTATCCTCAGGCAAGAACATGGGTATTCAAAACTCACAGACAATCCCAAACCTCCCAGCAGCCTGTAGATGTGACCTCTTTCCTGGCCCAGATAGTCACCCCAAAGAAAAGCCACCTTTATTTGAGCTTCCCGTCGTTTGCTCTTGAGTGGGAAGAAGACAGAGAGCTGGAGAGAAGGAACCAGACACAGGGCTGAGAACTCTGCAGGTCCTGGGGCCCTGCGGCTCCACTGAGCAGAGCAGTTCCAAGCAGGAAAGGGCTGGCGATACTCTTGTCTCCTCTAGGCCTCTTCCAGAACCTGGAGTGTGGTCTTGCTCTTCCATAGAGGTCTCCAGAAGTCTCAATGAAAGGGCTGTAACAGCAACAAATAAGTGCTGTGGGGACAGTCTTGATGGCTTCTCCTCCTGTGGGACGCATCAAGCCCACGTCATCCAGAAGAACTTCCTTGAGAAAACATGTCTGTGAGAGCATTAGCTTGCTTTCATCTTTGTGCCTTTGCACTCCCACACAGATGTCTCAGGAGACCCTTTGTCCTGCTGGCCTCTCTAGGCCTGGTCCACTCCCCTTTGCCAAAGCTCACCGGAAGAAGGCTATAAGTGTCTGGGGCTTAGACAGGGCTAAAGGACATATGCTATTGCCCCTTAAAAGCTCTTGGCAGTGGGTTAGTGGGCAGGGTTCACCTGTCAAATGCTCTGGTTAGGCCTGGGGCTATGGAAGGAAATGTGGGACTCCTGGTGTTCTCTATAAATGGGATTCTGTACAACAGTTCGGCCCCTGATCCCTGGAGAAAATCAGGCCTGCTTGAGAAGGCTGGGCTCATGTTTTTTTTGTTGTTGATGTGGTTTTGGAGATGAACACTTGATGTTACCTTAATTTGGGGGTCTTTCATTCCCCTTTGTGTATGGCACTGATCCCAGGCCTCAAATTCTTCACTTTCCCAGTTCCCCACTGTCATAGATCGGATTGAGTGTCTCTGAAATGGATAGATGAATCTCTGCAAAATGCCCATTTGACTATGTTTAAAGGCAGGACCCTTAAGGAAGCAGTGGAGATTAAGTAATACCCTAGGGACAGGACCCTAACCCAACTGAACTGGTACCTCAGGAGAAAAGGAAAGACCACATGATGAAAGTGTCTGTGAAGAACTCAAGCATTATGTCTCTCCAAAATCCTTGTTGAAATCTACCCCCGGTGCTGGTAGTATTAAGAGGTAAGGCCCCCACTAAGTGGTTAAGTCTTGAGGACCGCACTCTCATTGATGGGGTAAGTAGCCTCTTAAAGGAATCTCAGATCAGGTCCCCTTGCCCCTTCCTCTTTCTTCCGTGTAAGGGCACAGGAAAAAAGGGACCATCTCTGAAGCAGAGATCAAACCTTCACTAAAAACCAAATCTGCTGGAAGCTTGACCTTCAACCTTCCCAGCCTCCAAGACTCTGAGTAATAAGGTCATATCATTTAAGAATTACTTAATTCTGTACTTATGATAAGCACAAACAAACCAAGGTACTTATGGCAGTAGCCATCTTCAAACTAGGAAGAGAGGTCTCACCAGAGGCCAACACTGCCAACATTCTTATCTAAGACATTGAGACTTCAGACTCAGAGAAAATGAATTTCTCTTTTTTTAAGCTCTCCAGTCTGTGGTACCCAATCATGGCAGCCCCCGCTAGCTGATACACCTGCTTTGCCCTAGTATCTTAGAGGGAACGAAGGAGGACCCTTCCAATTCTAAAGATTAGCACAAATTAGTGCAGTGATTCCAAGGCAGTGTTGCCTAGGAGATAAGGACATGAACTGGGCCCACAACAAGGCTGTTTTTTTTCTCACCATAACTGTGTCATGGTCATCTGTCCTGTGGGAAGAAAATTGTACAATTGCCCTGCAGGAAGGATGAGGCAGATACCAGCACACAGTAAGCATTCAATGGCATGTTATGTGTTCAAGATTATTGTTTTATTGGCCCTACTGTGGATAAACAGAATGACCTTGGACCTACTTTTCCTCTATGTAAATAATAAAGATAGATGCTTCCCATCTTCCAAGTGTTGGTAATCTGAAGGGAAGCTGTGGCGATTTGAAAGAAAATGGCCCCCAAAAGGAGTGGCCCCAAGGGGAGCTGTGGCCTTGTTGGAGTAGGTATGGCCCTGTTGGAGGAAGTGTGTCACTCTGGGAGTGGGTTTTGGGGTCTCCTATGCTCAAGCTACACCCAGTGAGACAGACCCCTTCCTGTTGCCTTGATATCAAGATGTAAAATTCTCAGCTCCTTCTTCAGCACCATGTCTGCCTGCATGCTGCCATGTCCCACCATGATGATACACTAAATCTCTGAAACTAAGCCACCCAATTGAATGTTTTTCTTCGTAAGAGTTTCTCTGCTCATGGTGTCTCTTCACAGCAATAGAAATCTAACTAAGACAGAAGCAAAGATAAAGTAGAGACAAGGAAGAAAAATGCCTAAGAAGTATGAGCTAATTTTTGTTATTTCTATTATTACTGTTACCTTTAGTGGCTCTTCTACTGTATGAGTGATGCCCCAAGAGTCCCCACACTCTGCTTCTGGCTTCTTCAGATGCCTCACAGGTATGGCCAGACAGAGGTCTGGCTGTATCTGCTGCCATTTCCTCTTACAAGCTTCTGTTTCCCCAAGGTGACTTTTGCCACCCTTGCCCAGTGGTACAAATAGCTGTGATGGGGCAGAAAACGGAAATCTTGAGTAATGCAGTCAGACCTTGGATATTCTCCCCAAAGAGCCCACACACTGCTGAGTCCCCAGCCTGTGGTGCTCTGGGGAGGTGACCCGCCCTTAGGAGGTAGTATCTAGTAGAAGGAAGTAGCTTTCGTCATTGGATGTTATGAATGTCACTCAGGTGCGCCTTCAAAATGATATCAGGGTCCCAACTACTCTTTTGTCTCTTTCATTGCTTCTTGGCCACCATGAAATGAATGTCTTCCTCTGCCATGTGCTGGCACCATGATGTCCATCCTTGCCTCAAGCCTGGAGGTAGCCATACCATGCAACCACAGACTTACACCTCTGAAACTGTGAACCTGGCAAGCATTTAAAAGTTGGTTTATCATGGATGTGGATCTATCTTAGAGGTAAATCACTTGCTTGGGTGCTCTTTGGCGTCAGTTCTTAGCATTTAAGAAGTCTCGGTGCTAGAGAGCTGCCTGACTCTTGTGCCTTCTTTACTTATTCTTGTCCGGTTCTGCATCAGCCAAGGGCTGCACTCTTGCTTCCCTGCCCCTGATACCAGAGCATAACTGTGATGGCAATCCTGGGTAATACTTTCAGAGTACAGCTGACATCCAAATCCTAGCTGTCTTGTTGGGAACTGAGTCACAAGCTTGCCTTTTGCATCCTCAAGCTCCCATGTAGTATGGGGGCTCCTCCTCAGCAGGTCTACAGAAAAGGCAAAGGCCAGGTGCTGACAGCCCTGGAACTGATCCTGGGCACCCAGCCTTTTGTGGCCCATCCCCCTCTCAACTTCCTTCCAGAAAATACTCTGCCCATCCCAGCAGCCAAGGAACCATGCCAACCGCTAGCCCAGAGGGCAGAGCTTCACAGACGTTTCTAAATGATTCATTGGCTCGTGGAACCATCTAGAAAGTACATCTTTCTTGGGTCCCAGATGTCCCTGAAAGCACAGGAGTGATACCTGAAGTTGTCTGGTTTCTCACTCTTGCTGTCTTTGACAATCCCTCCCTCGTTGACTGTGGGGGTCAGGTGGACGTGGGAGGGAGAAAGAGCATTTATTCACAATGGCTGGGTCCAGTTCACAATAAAAGACCTCCACAAATCCCCTTCTTCTCTCCCTCCCCACTCTCCTCAAGAGAGAGAGAGGGGGGGGGGACAAAATCCAAAATCAGCGAGTGACACTGGTATTAGTCCCAGGACTCTCATACATGGAACGATGTAACGAGCTGATAAAGAAGCACACATAAGGAGTGTTATTTCTGAGTGGGGACAAAGCACTCAATACTGCCAGGATGAGCTTCCCCGCTCCCGGCCCCCCTCCGCCCTCTTGGCTGTTTACAGTAAAACTTCATCACAAGCTGCTATTAAGCTTGGCAGTTACTGTAAATGCTGCTGTCCCTGTTGACTTCCACAGCCCCAGGACATTTTATCCAAGACAGAGTGGCTTCAACAGAGAGACCCAAACCTCCACTGCTTCTCTTCAGAAAGTAGAAAGTGCCCTAGAGAGAGAGAGAGAGATCAGCCCGTCCTCCAGCTGGAGAATGTCGGCTCCCTCCCCTCACTCGGGGCTGTAAAGACCATAATGAAGTCAGCAGGGCTGGTGGGATAGATTCCAGAACAAAATGAAAAGCAGTTTGGCCATTATGAGGAAGGCCAGAGCGCATCATCCGACCTCTTCTATCTGTTTTCTCGCCACCTTGATGGAGGGAGAGAAATGGCCTATTCTGGGGTCTATAAATGAAAACTGGACACGGGAGCAGGGTGAATTGTTTGGGATGGGGAGGCTACAGCGTCTGTAGTCGCCTGAGTGATTGTGACAAGATGGGGAGTCACCTGGAGCAGTCAGCCATCTTCATCTTCACCGGTGTGCTTCCTTTCCCCAAAGAAGCTTCAACCTCTAGATAGAAGCCACCGAGGGACTTGCTTAAAATTCCCTATGATTAATTCATGGCATTTATCTTACTTTCATCTGAATTTTAGAGGGGAGGCAAAGCTCAGTGCCTCACCCAACATCCTAAAGCCAAGGCTCCTTCGTCTCCACACGGCTGGTGCCTGCTGCTGTACCGGGCACAGACATGTCCACTAACCCCCGCTTGAGTGCATGTTGGCTGCCAAATTGGCAGACATGGGCAAAGCAGTGGCCTTCCTAATGAGAAAACCTGGGGTCAAATCCTAGCTCCGCCATGTGATAGCTCCATAACTTTGAAGCATTTCATTTCTCTGAGACCCAATTTCCTCTTCTGTAATTTGGGGGTAATAATGCCTGTGTGATGAGGCCATTGGGCAGATTAAATGAAATGAAGATGTTAAAGCGCTTCTCCTAGTGTCTGGCACACCAATAAATCTTGTTGGATCTGAATCTGAGGGATCAAATATTGACCTCCCCAAGCCCCCAGAGAAAAATGCCTGTGCCTCTGAATAGAGCACTGTCAGCAACAGGGATTATCTGCTACAAATCCAGGGTCAGCCATCACCGCCCCCTCCCCAATCATCCCTGAGCCTCTCTCTGTTTTCTTCCTCCCACTCCCCAGATGATGTGTGCTCTGGGAAAGCTAACGAATTTTAATATCATCCTAAGTCAAACATCATTATGAAAGTAAACCAGCTTGGAAGAAAAAATAAAAGCACAGAACACATCCCAAGGCCAAATGTAAATGGTTTTTAGATTCCCCATTATTTTAAGTTACCTATGCCCAGGAGATGCTGGGAAGACAACCTAAATTCATGCAGATAATCAAGAAGTGATCATCTGGATGACTTGCTTGTACAGTGTCTAAAACAAAGACCCCCCAGCTTGACTTCAGAGAGACTCTCCCCCTCATATTCCAAGGAACTTGTGGTAGTTCAGGGTAGGGAGAGTAAGTGGGTAGATGTTCCAAATTTCTCAGTGTGGAGAAGCCTGTGGCCACGGCTAGTACTCCTAAGCAGTGGAGAGGTCTCATATTTCAGGAGCTTCCAAATGCAATAATTTGTTTAACTCTTAAAGTGTGCATGGTCTGTATCTGGTGTGTGTGTGTGTGTGTGTGTGTGTGTGTGTGTGTGTGTATGTGTGTGTGTGTTATGTATGTGGGTGTATGTGCTGTATGTGTGTGTTTGTGTGTGAATGTATACATGTGTACAGAAGCCAGAGGTTGATGTCAGGTGTCCTCTATCCTTCTCTACCTTACCTTCTGAGTCAGAGACCCTTTACCGAAGCTGGAACTTACCAATTCAGCTACACTGGCTGGCCAGCAAGCTCCAGGGATACACCTGTCACTGGAGTTACCAACTTCTCTCATCAGTTACGTTGCAGTTACCAGTTCATGCTACTTTACCCAGCTTCCATGTGTGGATCAGGGACCCAAACTCAGGTCTGCATATCAGTACTTTATCCAGCAAGCCATTTCCTCAGCCCCTGGGATTAGTTATTTATGCTGTTGTGACCTAAAACTACTTGATAGAAACAGTTTATGGAAGGAAAGACTTACTTGGCTCACAGTTTCAGAGGGTCTCGGACCATCTTGGCAAGCTAGGCATGGTTCTGTGCTTGTCGGGAAACACGAGGTAGAGTTAATCAGGAAATAGGAAGTGTGTCTGTCAGTACTAGGGGCTGGATTATTATCAAAGTCTTTCCTCCAATGAGCCTACTTCTGCCAGTCAGGCCACACCTCCTAAAATTTCCAAAGCCCCCCAAGATAGCACCACCACCCAGAGAGTAAAATGTCAAACTGTGAGCCTATGGGGGTCATTTTACATTCAAATCATAACATTTCACTCCAGGCTTCCAAGGCTCACGGCTTATCTCATACCTGAAAATACATTTAGTTCAACCGCAAGAGTTTCTGTAATTTTAACAAACTCAACACTGCTCCAAAAGTCCAAAATCTCTTCTGAAACCCAGAGCAAGCTCTTAGTCATGAGCCCCCATAAGAATCAAAAAGACAGTTGCATACTTCCAACATACAGCTCCATGTAAACCTTCTCATTCCAAAAGAGAGGAACAGAAGATTTGCAAGGAAAGAATGACTCAAAGCAAGACTAAAATCCAACAGAAAAAAATCACCAAATCTTGTGGCTTCATGTCCAGCATCTGGGCCACATGGTGGCATGATGTGGGCTCCAACGGTCTTGGGCATCAGTGAGTTATGGCCGTACTTCCTGTAACATCTATGGGTTTATGTCTTAGGCTTGCTCCCCTCAGTACCTGCAACTGTCCTTAGCATTCATATCACATTATAGACATCGAAACATCCTGAGGTCTCCATTATAACTTGAACTTCACCCTCAAAATTTCATGCATAGCCCATTCAGGGACTCCTGCAGGGAACTCACCTCCATTGCATATTGTATAGTCTTTAAGGCTTTCCTTAAAAGTCTTCCTGCAAACCCCCAAGATCCTTCTACTAGTCAGGCCCTACTTCCTAAAGGCTCCATAGTTCACCAAAACCATGTCATCAGACACAGAGCAAGCATTAAACCATGAGCCTATGGGAAACACTCCTGATTCAAACTATAACATACTCCCATGGTATTCTATCTTAGCTAGTTTTCTCTTGCTGTGAAGAGACACCATGACCAAGCAACTTATAGAAAAAAGAGTTTATTGGGACCTTGCTTATAATTTCAGAGGATTAGTCCATGATCATCATGGTGGAGAACATGCCAGAAAGCAGCCAGGCATGGTGCTGGAGCAGTAGCTGGGAACTTGGATGTTAAGACAACAGGCACAAGGCAGAGAGAGATAACTGGAATGATGTGATCTTTTAAAACCTCAAAGCCCACCCCTTGTGACACACCTCCTCCAGCAAGGTTGCACCTCCTAATCCTTCCTAAACAGTTCCACACCAACTGGGAACCATATATCCAAACATATGAGCCTATGGGGATGATTCTCATTCAAACTACCACACATTTCCTTTGTGTTGATATCAAAAGATCAATCCCAATGGCTATAGAGTGCTGTTAGGACATTTTCCTTGTTAGTGAGTCAGTCTTTCCCTGTCTTATACCATCCACTTTTATTTCACATTTCAAGTCACTAAGTTATTGTCTTTTCCAATGTAGAGTGATCCCAGAGGATGTTTGCTACTTGATATTTTATCAGTAGTAGTATACTCATTAACCAAGCCTAAACTGCAATAATACTCTCCTGTATGCTTAAAACATGCCAGCTCCAATTCTTCCTATGAACCTCTGCAGATTAGAATAGATACCCAGTGTGGATGAAGAGTGGTTAAGAGCACTGGCTGCACTTCCAAAAGATGTGGGTTCAATTCCCAGGACCCATATGGCAGTCCACAACTGTCTGTAACTCCAGTTCCAGGGCATCAGACACCTTTACACCCTTACATATATATGTAGGCAAAACACATAAAAAAAAAACAAACAAGAAGTGCCCAGGATCTGACCTTCAGCCCTGCCCCTGTATAATATTGCTCAGTAGATTATAGGCTCAACAATAACAGAGACTTTCAGTGACACAGCCCATGTAACCAGGGAGCCTAACAGAAAGCAGATGCTCAGTAAGTACTCACCTCCTCACCCCTTCTAGTTTCTCCCTGGCTTTGAACCTAGGTTCTGGTGTTTGTGTCTGGAGCATCAAGCTTCTGGTTTTATCCTGCAGGGGGGTGTGTGGTATCAAACTTCAGTTGTGCCACCCTTAAATATGTCTATTTGAGTAAGCTGGGTTTTTTTTTCAATCTGAGCATGTATTCCTGTCTTTGAAATGGGTATAACATACCTATAATTCAAGAAAAAAAATTTTTTTGTGTTGCAATTGAACCTAGTGCCTCGTGCATGACAGGAAAGCACTCTACCACTGAGTTACAGTCCCCTGTCCTCTTTATACTTTGAAACAGGCTAGTCTTGAACCGATTCTTCAGCCTAGGCTGGCCTTGAACTTGCAATCTTTTTGCTTTAGCTTCCCGAGTAGCTGCCATTACAGGCTTCTTCTGCCAGGCCTGGCTGCAAATTTGCTTAAAGGATTAAATTATGTGTATAAGGTCCTTGCAGAATTCCTGGCACATAGATCAGGTTCAGCAAATGTTATTCCCTTCTCTCCTTTCCCATAAATAGGGATGTTGTCAAGAGTCAATGGATAACTTAAGTAATGTTCCTGAATATTTATGCCACCTAATAAACAGCAGCTCCTCACGCCATCCCCAAGTGCACTGGGTTGTGAAGGCAAACATTCACAGGATTATGCTAGGTGCTGGGGAAACAAAGATGAATAGCTCTTGCCCTCAAGGTGCTCATGGGTGGAGGACAACCCATCCAGCTAATCACAGTACAAAACAAGACAACGGGAACAATAAAAACAAGGAAGGGGGACTGTGAGAAATACTGGGGGATACTTACTTTTGTGACCATCTGACTCTTATATGTACATGAATTCTTGACTTGGCTCAGCCAGCTTAGATCCCCCAATGATGCCAATGACGTCATTGATGGACAACAACCAGCTCTACAGACCTTCAGCATCAATAGGCCACAGAAGACAGAATGTTAGGAATGGAGTTTTCCAAAAGCAACTGGCAGACTCTTCCAGGACATTGCTATCCTGTCCTCCCCCCACCTCTTCTGGCCCTTTGACAGCATCAGGGGCCGATGCTAACTCTTTTCTCTTCCATGGCTCACTCCTAGATAGTCAGGAGATGCTTTTATTTAAAGCCTTCCACATTATTTTGTGAAGGAAGGGGAAGAAAACTAACTCTGTCCTTTGTGCCAGGCCCCTTCCTGGACATTTTATAGGTTTGTTCATTTGATTCTCACAATAGCTCTATGGGATTTGGAAATACAGCTTCCTCCATTCTATGAGGCTGGAAACAGATCAGAAAATATTTGTCTGATGATCGCTAGTGAGGGAGCTCACAGGATGGCTCAGTGGATAAAGGGCTCTTGCCACCAAGTCTGATAACCTGAAATTGATCCCTGGGACCCTCATGGTAGTGGGAAGAGAATAGACTCCAGACAGTTGTTCTCTGACCTCCATACACACAGTGCAGCGCATGCACACGCACACGCACACACACACACACACACCAAATAAATAAATAAATAACTTTTTTATTTTTAAAAGGTAGTTTGTGAGTAACTAAGAACTGGTCCAGGAGCAGCTTGTGTAATTGCGAAGGTAGTGAGAGTGATATTAAGAGTTAAACTCCAGTCTGTGGGGCTGGAGAGATGGCTCAGTGGTTAAGAGCACAGCTGCTCTTCCAGAGGACCCTGGTTCAATTCCCAGCACTCACATGGCAGCTCACAACTGTCTGTAACTCCAGTTCCAGGAGATCTGGCATCCTCACACAGACATACATGCAGGCAAAAACACCAGTGCACATAAAATAAAAATAATTTTTTTAAAAAAAGATCCAGGCTGTGGGAAGGTGCCTCTATTGATGATTGTCCAAGGGTGCAGTCTGTTTGCCTTGCCTAACCCATTAGGTAACATCGTTGCCTGTCTCTTCCTCAGGCAAGGGCGTCAAGTAAGTGATCATCCGCTGGGACCCAGACATAGAGTCCAAACATTTCCACAAGTGTCCTGTATCCTGCCAACACACCAGCACCTTCCCTCTACAGAAGAGAGCATGGGGTCTACCACTAACTAAAGACAACCTCAGGCCTGCCGAGAGTGACGGCCCACACTTAATGCCCAAGGAAGCAGAGAGCAACAAGAGGTAAATAGATTTCCCTAAATAATGGAAGTGCCAGAACATAGATTTGAACTTAGTGTTCTTTGGCCCAGAAACACAAGTTCTTTGCATTGTGCAAGCTGCCTTGAAAGAAAAGACTTGCTCAGAAACACGCAGACACCTACGTGGTAGCAGAACCAAGGACACAATCAGCCTCTGACTCAAAGTCTGATGATGAATCCTGTTTGAGAACAATTCTGGGGAGCTCTTGGTACAAAGCAAACCATGTCAGAATATAGCAACCCAAACCAGAAAGTATCGCGGATTTTGCGCAAAGCCTGAGACTTGGCTGGGGTTGGTGGTGGCCTCTAGTTGGTGTGGGCTCAGCAAGAAGAACTTGATTAGACCTGGGGGCTCTATGTTTGTGATGGTTGTCACTTGGGGAGCTCAACCAGGACTGTTGACAAGAGTTTTGGAGTCCTTCTCACATGGACCTCTCCATAGAGAAACTTGGGCTTCCTCACAACATGGCGCCAGCTTCCACAGACAGATATATTAAAGAGATTTGCAAGGTTTCTCACAGCCTGGAATTCAGAATTCCAGAATGTCACTTTGGATAAATCCTATAGGCTCATCAAATCATAAAAGGTAGTATAGATTCAAGAGAGGAATTAAGTTTAGGGGCTAACTCAGTTGGTAAAGTGCTTTCTTTGTAAGCAGAATGGTCCAAGTTTGATCAACAGTGCTTGCAAAAAAAAAAAAACAAAAAAAAAACAGCTGAGTGTTGTGGCACACACTTGTAATCCCAGCACTGGGGCTTGGGGAGGCTGACAGGTAAATTCCTGGGACTCAGTGGCTAGCAAGCCTACTTGATGAACTCCAGTCCAGGGAGAGATCTTGTCTCAAAAAAGAATGGATGGAATCTAAGGAATGACAGCTAAGATTATTCTCTATCCTCCATATGCATGAAATGCACACGCGCGCGCGCACACACACACACACACACACGTGCACGCACGCATGCACACAAAGAGGGAAGGTTTAGGCTTTCTCTGTATGGGATGAGTAGTGAAAAAGTTGTTTCAATCTTTAGATTCACTACAGGGACCTTAGTTTTAGAAGAAAAAAAAATCATTGGCAGCTTCCCAAAATAGACTTCATTCAACTGTCACAGCAGCAAACTGCCTTGCTATGCAGATCACGCAGTGCCCAAAGGTGGAGGTTGGGGTGAGGGCCTGGCAGGCCTGCTCCCCCCTGCTCTGCCATGATATGGTAGCCAGGACAAGGTGAGCTGGTTCCAAGCCCAAAGCATTAGGGCACATCAGAATGCTGGCTGACCCTCCCTAACCGAAAAAATTCAGCAGAGCTAACTCCGTCAGCTCAGCATCTGGTCTCCATGCACTTCCAGGCTCCAGCCAGACCCTCGGCCCCTCACTGTCACAGGTACTAAATTCCCCTGGACATGCATGCCAGCAGAAGCCAGGGTTGAAACACACTAATAAATCCATCTGAACACTGTGCTCTCCTGGGGCCGATCAGTACTTCAACTCTAGTCACAAAAATAACATACTGTAAAAGACTGATTAGTCATCGGATAATTGAGTTCTTAAATGTCAAAAACAATATCGAATGAATATTCAACAGATCATGCTACTGAAACTTACCTGCTCCATCAACAATGACTAACATTTTCCCCCCATTGTTCTTTCCCAGAAATTATGGTAATATGACTTTTCTAAGGTGATGAATGTGGTTCTCTGAAAACATATTGTCTTACAGGTTAATGCACAATGTGTTGGTTAAGAAAAACTGCTCGGGAGTCAGGCTGGAATGCATCTTCCCGCATTCACTTCGCCTCCCCGCGGGGATGGCGAGGGCATCAGAGTCAGCTCCTTCCAGCCACAGACACACTTCAGAGCTCTGCTCTTTGTGAATGCTACCCCTGTTTGCCTCTATTTACTTAGTTGTTCCCTGGGACCTGAGGGGATGTACTGCTTCCAATGCAATTTATGTTTAAACAAAGGCTGAGGTTCAAGTGTTCTTGGAAGCTGATGTGGAACTGAATTTTCATGGAAGGTTAGACCAAATGTAAGTATGAGTCTTCTTCTGTGGTTATTTGAATAATGAATATATATATACATGTTCACACACACACACACACACACACATATGCTTGAGGTACTGGGCTTGAAGTTGTGTTTACAAGGCATTTTCTGAGCCTGAAATCCAGAGAGGAGGGAACTCCCCCATACAAACCCCGCTTTCTGTTAGCCTGGCCTCGGCAGGTGTTGCTACAGCTGGAGCCAGGAGCAGCTTGGTAGGGGAGAGCCTGGTGTTGGGTTCAGGTCTCAGGCTCTACAGTGTGTCGCAGGCCTTGCTCTTGGTGGGAACATCAGGATCTGCCAGGCACCAACTGCTTTTCCAGCTGGACACTGTCTGTTTCTGGGGCTGCTCTAACTCCTTCTAGACAGAAGCATGTGGCCCTCTGACTTTCCTCAGTCCCAGCCCAGCTTAGCCCCAGCCCGGCCGGGCCAACCCAGTCCCAGCCCAGCCCAACTTAGCCCCAGCCCCAGCCTAGCCCCAGCCCAGCTCAGCCCAGGCCAGCCCAGCTTAACTCCAGCCCCAGCCTAGTCCAGCCCCCAGCCCGGCCTAGCCCCATCCCAGCTCAGCTCCAGCCCGGCCTGTTCCAGCCAAGCCCAGTGCAACTGGATGTGGAGCCCCAACATGCCCCTGGCCTCTCCCTGGTATTCTGGCACATTCCCCGTCCTGTGTGTAAGGCCCGAATATAGCACAGAAAGTGCAGCGAGAACGCGCCCGACTCTGCACCCCTGAGGTTCCAGGGACAGAAGAGGAGATTGAAATCATTCCTTCACCCCAGAATTTGCTTCTGCCGCTTCCCAGCTTCGAGCACAGGCTCTGCTTTGTGCACGGGTCCCTAACCGGTCGGTGGCAGCCAAGCAGCAGCTGATTCGGGCGGGCAGGCAGACAATCACTGAGTGCCAAGCCTGAGCAGAGCGCTCTCTCGGTCTTTCTCCTGGAGGAACCAGGGTGTGGGGAAGAAATAGCAACCCTTCACCTCCCGCTGTCCCTGCCCCGGAGGGAGGGGCTTACAGACCATTTTCAGAAGAAAGGCCCCGTGGATTGCTACTCTGAGCAACTGCAGCAGCAGGCAGGTTCCTCATGCCCACTAGGAGAGTTTGAGCTCAGCTGCCCACCCACAGGGCCCACTGGCTGGAAATGCAGCTCCAACCCCTAACCCCAGCCAGCAGAGTGCTTCAGCAGAGGGCTTGAGTGTTCTCACACTTGTTTTTAATTACTGGGGGAAAAAAATGTCACTGTAAGAGGCAGCGTGGTTCTCAGTTACCCACACTCAGATTGATGCTCTCCATATGAAACGGTTAGCACAGACATTTAAAAACAATTAGGACGACGGTGGCAAGTAGCTCCGAGAGCTGGCTGTGGAGGGAGTGGGGGAAGCCAGGCCATTAGCTCACCAGCTAACTAAGTTGTTTGTACTTTTGACGAGGCGAGGGAGGTGATTGGTTTCTTTAATATTTTCCTTTTGATGTCAGACAGGAGGCGAGAAGACAAGCGCACGCAAGCGTATACGCTCACCCACATGAGCTGTGTGCGCCAGGATAATAAGACAGATGCATTTTTAATGCTTTAGGAACCCTGCAACGAAAAGGCTGTAGAGGAGCTGCTGACGTGCGCAGCAGGTTGGAGCCATGGAAGGGATGCTGAGAATTTACTGAGGATGTGTGCGAGGGAAGGGGTATGGGTGGGCCCTTGCTTCTGCCTCAGCCCTCTCATTCAAGCCACAGTGGAGAAACCAAGGAATCTGCCTTCCAGAAGTGGCCTGGGAACTGAGAAAAGGTTTCATGGGGGCTGGGAAGATGGATCCGTGGGTAGAGTACTTGTTGTGCAAGTTTGAAGGCCTAAGTTTGAATCCTCAGTACCCAAGGAAAAAGCCAGGAGAGGCCGTGCTGGGGATGGGCGGCACACAGAGACAGACAGATTCCTGAGGACTCCTGGCTACCCAGTCAGTCTAGGCAAATCGGTGATCTCTGGGTTCAGAGAGAGACCCTATCTCAAAGAAAAATAAAGTGGGACAGATTGAGGAAGAGGCTGACCTCCACACATATGTGTGTGCACTGGCATGCATATGTACCTATATGCACACATGCACACTCACATTCATGCCTACACATATACATAACACACACACACACACACACACACACACACACACACACACAAAACCTCAGGGAGTCAGGTTACGCTGTCTGCCATTGTGCCTTACGTCCTGCTTCATTAAGCGGTCAGGTCAGTCCTGCAGAAGCCTAAGGAGTCTGTCTAGATTCCTCCTCTTAGGTTTCCAAGGAAGAACAAGAGATGAGCTGTGACTACTCCACCTCCTGTAGACTAATTGGGTCCTAAATGACATGTGTATGTCCTAAACACCAGTACCTCAGAGCGTGGCATGACTTGGAGATAGGGTCTTTGTAGCAATCAAGTTAAAATGAGGTCCTTAGGATTAAGACTTCAATCCACTATGACTAATGAGATGGCTCAGAGGTTAAGAACACTGGCTGTTCTTCCGGAGGTTCTGAGTTCAATTCCCCACACCCACATGGTGGCTCACAACCATCTGTAATGAGATCTGGTGTCCTCTTCTGGCCTGCAGGGATACATGCAAACAGAACACTGTATACATAATAAATAAATGAATCTTAAAAAAAAAATTAAAGAGAAAAGAAAATAGTTTTTTTGTTGTTGTTGTTTGTTTGTTTTTAAAAAAGAGAACCACTAGAGAGTGACAGAAACACTCAGGACCCTCTAGGAGTGATGTGGCTGCAAACCAGGAACTGACCATCATGAGCATCCAGAAAAGGACAAAGATGAGTTCCACCTAGAGTCCGGAGGAACAAGATTCTGGACTCTCAACCTCCAGCATTGTGGTAATGGAATGTTTCCATTCATTTAAGCCACCCAGATTGTGGTCCTTTGCTATAGCAGCCACAGGAAACCCATAGGCTGCCTAGAACCACCCTCCTCCCCACCTTCTCACGGAGAAGCCTCTGAAGATGGTGTTGTGGTAATCCATGACATTCCCACATGCTTATCCACCAAACACTTATTAACAAGACTGTGATGGGAAAGGTAATAAAAAGGCAGAGAAGAGGTGAGGAACTCCGGTGACCAGGTGGTGGCCCCGTCCATTGGGAGTCCTGAGAAGACACCAGTTCTGTCGGCTGCTCTACAGCATCTCCTCTCACAGCCTTTTCCCGGGCTTTCTCACCGTGTTCTCTGTGGTCCTTTCTCATTGTGGAAAGAACACGGGTTTGCAGAAAGTGTAGTCTCAGCAGCAAAGCTGTTTGCCAGACCAGCTGTGTGAACCTGGTAATTAACCACCCCAAGACATCCCCCCTCACTTGTAGAGTGTTCGTTACTTTCCTTCTTCCTGAGACCAAATACCTGGCAATAAAAACCGAAAGGATGGAAGGTTTATTTTGACCCAGCTAGAGGGAATGGAGTCAGTCATGGCAGGGAATGCATGGTGGCCAAAAGCCTAAGATTGGCCATTCACAGGGGCTGGAGAGATGGCTCAGCGATTAAGAGCACTGGCTGCTTTTCCAGAGGACCCGGGTTCAATTTCCAACACCCACATGGCAGCTCACAGCTGTCTGTAACTCCAGTTCCAGGGGATCCAACACCCACATGGCAGCTCACAGCTGTCTGTAACTCCAGTTCCAGGGGATCCAACACCCTTACACAGACACAAATGTAGGCAAACACCAACGCAAATAAATAAATCATTAAAAAAAAAATTGGCTATTCACATTGCATTACTCACCAGGAAGCAGAGAACAGACAGGCAGTGGGACCAACCTGTGAAAACCTCAAGACCCATCCCTCAGTGGTCCACTTCCTTCAACAAGGCTTCACCTTCTTAAGGTTCCACCACCTTCCAAAGCAATACCGCCAACTGGTGGCCAAGTGGTCAAATGCATGAGCCTATGCGGAATAGTTTACACCCAAACTACCACCTGTAGGCAGAGGGCTGATTGGAAAATGAAATAAAGTAAAATATGATATGTGCCGTGGTGATAGTGGTCACACTAGGAAGAGAACTCATATGTGCTGCCTTCTTGGATGACCAGCTATCATCCACACAGATGTGTCCCTGTGCCTTTCCTAGGCTCTGTGACACAGACCAATAGCTCAAAAATTATTTCCAGCCATGATTAGTGATAACTCTTGGTGCATATTCCCAACCTTTCCCCATTTTCTGTTTATACAAATTATAAAAAAATAAAAAAAGGTGACTCCAAGTCTCAGATACAGCCATACTCATTTAGAAATGATTCTAGAATAATGCCCAGAGTACTATCTCAATTAATGGTGTGGCCAGTACTATTCTGAACAAGGAAAGATGTGATTTTTCAACTCAGTTGTTGGCTAAAGAGTAAACTGCAGATCAAGCTCCTAGATGACACTTCCAGGACTCACAGTGAGCCCTGGGCGAGAAACAGAGAACCAAAGGAAAGAGCCTTGAACTAAAGGGGCAATCTGGTAGAAGCCAGCTGCTGCCCCTCTGCACAGCCAGAGCCAGACTCCAAACCTGGGTCAGCCTGGCTCACTGCCGGCCCTCAAGAAGCCAGCCTGCTTCTTGAAACACCAATGATTCTTTAATTTGCAGAGCTGTGGGCATCTCCATATGCCACCTTGGAGTGGGATTGTCTCACAACAGGCACAAGAGAATCGCACCTCGGCAAGGAGCTCAGTAAATTCACTGTGAAACATATTTCAATTCCAAAGGCAATTTTCTAATTAGTAACGACACACAAAGGCTTCGCAATCTGTGAACACTTCCTTCGCTGGAGCTGCATCCTGGACTATACTAAGCTTGAATATGTCAGCAACCGTCTTCCTGGTCCAAGACACAGGTTCTTAAAAAAAAAAAAAATCTCAGGACTTTGGTTTGGATTGGAGTGTGGGCACATAGACAGTCAGGCACCAGGTCTGCCCCTCCCCTGAGGCCCATACAGGCTGGCCTGGTACCTCCCTGGGCTTAGTAAGCAAAGAGTGCATTCATCCATTTCATGCTCATCAAGGATTCCTCAGGAATGTGACCAAAAAAGACATAGTCCTTCTCCATGAGGAGCTTACAGTCTCCTGGAAAATGTGAAATTACTGCACAAACAGTACAGAACAGGCCGCCATGAGAAGGATTCTCACTAGACTGGGAAGCTGGCAAGGATTTCCCAGTAGAAGTGATATTTAAGCACAATGAGGTGAGCTTAAATTCCAACCATGTCACTTATCTTAGGTATAATTTTTTCTCTAAATTAATCATACCCAACCATTTTATGATGGGATTGGTTTTTGTTTTATTTCTCAGGTTTTATTCACTTATTTTTTTTATTTAGATTTGTTCTTTGACAATTTCATACATATGTATCATAATACTGATTATTCTCATCTCCCACCCCTTTTTAAGTCTCTTTCATGCTCCCACCTACCCTATCTTTTCTCTACAAATCTTTTTCAAATTGCTGTTTGTTTGGTTTTGTGCCCCGCGGAGTTTAACCAGGGCCGTTTGTGTGACCATGGATTTGGAGCTATCTACTGAAGCCTGATGGGCTCAGCAGAGGGTACTCAATTGAAGACAGTGACTATCCATAGCCTGGACTGTAGCAGTAAGGGGTGAGGCCCCAAAGCCCTTTTCCA
The DNA here is from genome assembly GCF_949786415.1 of Peromyscus eremicus. Lineage (NCBI taxonomy): Eukaryota > Metazoa > Chordata > Mammalia > Rodentia > Cricetidae > Peromyscus > Peromyscus eremicus. The sequence goes on along the minus strand of NC_081422.1, from coordinate 42,456,839 downwards.
ATCCATGACTGTTGACAGGGCTAGTCTTGTGTAGGCCCAGTGCTAGTAACCACAGAAACCATGTGAAGGAGAGCACACGGTATTTGTCCTTCTAGGTCTGGGTTAGCTCATTCAGTATAACTTTTCACCATTGTTCATTCACCTGCAAATTTCCTAACTTTGCTTTTTTAATAGCTGAATCAAATTCCATTGCATAGATGTACATGTCATTACCCACTCATCAGTTGATGGATACCTAGGCTACTTCTGTTTCCTGGCTATTGTGAATAGAGCAGCAATGAACATGATTGTCTAAGTATTTCTGTAGAATAGTGTAGAGTCCTTTGTGTATATGCCTAGCAGTTGTACATCTGGATCACGCTGTAGTTTTCTTTACAGTTGTTCGTTTTTAATAAACCCCCAGATTGATTTTCAAAATGACCACACTAGTTTACAAACCCACCAATGATGTAAGGGTTACACTTGCCTCACATGCCAGCATTTGTGCTCATTTATAGTCTCAATGGCGGCCATTTTGACTAGGGTGAGGTGGAATCTTAGCATGGTTTTGATCTGCATTTCCCTGATGGCTGATTGTGGTGAACACTTTCTCAGTGTTTCCTAGCCACGTGCATTACTTCTTTTGAGAACTTTGCTTCAGATCCATAGACTGCTTTTTAAATTGGGCTGTTTTCTTAAAGTCCACATTTTTTTTTTACATCTTTGCACATCCTTGGCACTAATCTGTTGTCCACTGCATCATCAGTAAAGATTTTCTACCATTCTGTTGGCTGCCTCTTCACTGTAGTGACATTTTCCCTTTTTTCCACACCGTGAGACCCCATTGAATGTTGTTGGTCTTATTTCCTGCACAAATAAAGTCCTATTCAGAAAGACCTATGCCTATAGGTTGAACTGGATTTCCTAGTTTTCCTTGAGCAGTTTTCAGAGTATCTTCCATTAAAGTCGTTGATGCATCTGAGTGGAGTTTTGTGAAAGGTGAGAGGTAGGGATGTAGTCTCATTTTTCTTCATGCATCCAAGCCCCCAGCATCATTTGTTGAAGATGCTTCCCTTTCTCTAGCATATATTGTTGGCATCCTTGTCAAAAAGCAGACAGTTTATGTGTGTGGATTTATATCTGAGTCTTCTATTCCATTCTACTGACCTATATGTTTTGTTTTGTAACATAATTTGAAATCATGTATGGTGATATCTCACTACGTAGTCCTGGTTGGCCTCAAACTTACAGAGATTCACCTGTCTCTGCCTCCCTAGTGTTAGGATTAAAGGCATGTACCACCATGCCCAGCTGAGATTATTTTTTATGTGTATGTGAGAAACAGTTTTGGAATTTTCATTGGGATTGTATTGATCTGCAGATTGCTTTTGATAGGGTAGTCATTTTCACAATATTTAGTCTTCTGATTCATAAATGTGGAAGACCTTCCCTCTTCAGGTATCTTCATTAATTCCTTTCTTTCTTATCTTAATAACTTTTGTTGTAGAGGACTTTTGTTTCCTTCATAAGGTTTTTCATAAATATTTTATAATTTGCTTTGTACCTGTCCCTTTGCACAAAGTGTTGATCAGCTCTAACAGGTTTTGTTCTTGGGTGGAGTCCTTAGGATTTGTTATGTATAAAATCATATCATTTTCAAATTGGGACATTTTGACCTCTTCTTTTCATCTCTGTACCCCTTCTGTTTTATTCTCTTGTCTTATTGTTTTAGCTAAGACTTCAATTATTACATTGAATAGAAATGGAGAGTGTGGACACCCCTGTTTGGCTCCTGATCTTAGAAGGAGTTTTTGAGATTTTATTTTTTCATTTAGCATGACATTGGCTACGGGTTTGTCACATGTTGCCTTTATTATGTTGACACATGCACCTCCATCCCAAGCTTCTCCATGATTGATGTCAAGAAAGGATGTTGGATTTTTGTGAAAGTCCCTCTCTGCATTTTCTAGATGATCATGCAATTTCTGTCATTGAGTTCATAGGTGATGAATCGCATTTATTGGTTTACAAATGTTGAATCATCTCTGGAACAAAAGCAACTTTATCATGACAGATGATGTTTTTAATACAATCCTGAATTCAGTTTGTAGTAATTTTTAACGTATTTCTTGTTGATTCATTGGCAGCCCAGACCCTGGGCATCTGCACTACCTTTGGTAGTAATCCATGGACATCAACACAGACCCTGACTGTGGCAGCACCATGGGCCCCAGATATGGCCCTTGGCTGCAGCTCCGGCCTGAACATCAGTCGTAGTATTTTTATTACATTTTATTTCTATATTTAGCCTCTGTTTCTCTATCTCTGTCTGTCTGTATGTCTGTAAGTCTCTCTCTCTCTCTCTCTCTCTCTCTCTCTCTCTCTCTCTCTCTCTCTCTCTCTCTCTCTCTGTGTGTGTGTGTGTGTGTGTGTGTGTGTGTGTGTGTGTGTGTGTGTAGTTAGGTGGGTAAGTAAGTAAGCAGGTCGGGGGAAAAATTTACAGAAGTCAGTGTTCCCCATCCAGGGATTGAACTCAGGTCATCAACCTTGTTGAAAAGTACATTTGCAAGACTTTAAAAAAAATTTATGTTCATCAGGGAAATCAATCTGTAATTTTTGTGTTCTTTTTTTTATCTTTATGAGAGTAATGCTGGCCTCATAAAAAGAGTCTGGAAGTGTTCCTTATGTTCTACTTTATGAAATAATTTGGACAGTGTTGGTATTTGTTCCTCTTTGGAGGTCTGATAGAATTCTGCAGTGAATTCTAATTTACCTAAGGGTTGCTAGTCTAGTTTATCCTTGCAAAGAACCAACTTTTCATTTCATTAATCTTATGATTTTTTTGTTTGTATTTCATTAATTTCTGCCTTGATCTTAATTATTTTCCTCATCTACTGCTTTGTGAATTGGTTTATTCCTCTTTTTCCAAGGCCTTGATGGGCATCATTAGATGACTAATCCTGGGTTTTTCTTAGAAAGTTTTATATTGATGCTTCAATTTCATTACAAGTTATAGATCTGTCTAAATATTTCCTTAGTTTAATTTCAGAAGATCAAGTGCACCTAGAAATTCATCCATTTCTTTTGGATTCACTTCTCCAATTCAGTAGAATATAGGTATTCTATATTTAATTATGTAAATTTAAGGTATTTACATGTGATTTTCTACATTTTTGCTGTCTATTGTAATATCTCTATTTTCATTACTAATATTATTAACTTGTGTTCTCTTTCTGTTTCTTTTGATTAATTTGGGTAAAGGTTTATCCTTTCAGAGAATCAACTTTTCATTTCATTGATACTTTGTATTACTTGTTTGTATTTCATTAATTTTTGCCTTGATCTTAATTATTTTCCCCATCTACTACCTTTGGGATTCATTTATTCCTGTTTTTCTAAGACCCTAATGTGTGTCATTAAGTTACTTGTTTAAGACCTCACTGATTTTTTTTTTTAATGTGGGCACATAGTACTTCATTGTGCCCCATACATTTTGATGTTATACTTTCATTTTCATTGAATTCTAGGAATTTCTTTCCTCCCTCCTTAATTTCTCCAGTGAATCATTCATTGTTCAATAATGTGTTGTTAATTTCTATGATTTGGTGTGATTTCTGTAGTTTCTTTTGCTGTTGATCTACAGTTTTCTTCCACTAGGGTCAAATTGAATACAAGATGTAATTTTAATTTTCATGTAATTGTTGAAGCTTGTTTTGTGTCCTAATATGTCATCTATTTTGAAGGAAGTTCCATGGTCTATGGGAAGAATCTATATTCCTTGGTGTTTGGGTAGAATGCTCTGTAGATGCCTATTAGGTCCATTTGATTTATGCTGTAATTAACTCCAGTGTTTCTCTGTTTAGTTTTTGTCAAGGTGACCTGTGGATTGGTAATAATGGGATGCTGGAGTCACCCACTGTTACTGTGTTGAGGTTAATCTGCTGCTTTACAACTAGTAGTATTTATTTTATGAAATTAGATGCACCTGTGTTTGGTGCATATATGTTTAGAATGGGAATACCTCCTTGATGGATTGTTCTTTTAATGAGTATAAAGCAAATTTTTTTTATAAATATCTCATTAGTTTTTTTTTTGAAGTCTGTTTAGTCAAGTATTAGACTAAATATGTCTGCCTGTTTTTTAGTTGCATTTGCTTGATTACCCTTGTGTTGTGGAACAATCTTTTCATATACTGTGAATATTTTTTTTGCTCTTATTGGTTTAATAAAGGGCTAAATGGTCAATAGCTAGGCAGGTAGAGGTTAGGCAGGACTTGCAGACAAAAAGAGAGCACAAGGGAAGAAGGAGGACAGAGTTGCCAGCCAGAGGCAGAGGAAACAAGAGATGAACATGCCATGCTGAAAGAAGGTAGTACCATGTGGTAGAGTGTAGACAAGAAATATGGGCTAATTTAAGTTTAAAGATCTAGTTAGTAACAAGCCTAAGCTATCAGCCAAGCATTTATAATTAATAATACGTCTCCATGTCAGTTATTGGGGAGACAGTAGTCCTGACAAAAAAAAACTCCACCTACACCCTCATCTGTCTTTTTTCTCTAAGGTGGTACTATCTTTGATGGTGAGATGTGTTTCATAGAGGCAGAAGAAAAATGGAGACTATTTTTTAATGCAACCTGATCTCCTGTGGGGGCTTTTTTTTTTTTGAGAATTAAAACCTTTCATTTTCAGAGTTATTATTAAACAATGTGTAGTAAGTAATTCCTGTCCTTCTAGTCTTTTGTGGTGTCTTTTTAGATAACTTCTGATGAACTGTTCTGGTATTGTTTACCTTTCCTTTGTGGCCTCTTGGTTGTGTTTGAAGTTTCCCCTCCATATCCTCTGAAGAACTGGCTTAGTGGCCTTATATTCCTTTAGTCTGTTTTTATCAGGAAAAGTTTCTGCTTCTTTTGCAATTGTAATAGACACTTTTGCTGGGTATAATGGTCTGGCTTGACCATCATGATCTTTAAGATGGAATACATCTTTTCAAGCCTGCAGGCTTTAAAAGTTTTCATCAAGCTGGGCGGTGGTGGCACAGGCCTTTAATCCCAGCACTCAGGAGGCAGAGCCAGGTAGATCTTGGTGAGTTTGAATCCAGCCTGGTCTGCAGAGCAAGATCCAGGACAGGCATCAAAACTACACAGAAAAACCTTGTCTCAAAATACCAAAAAAAAAAAAAAAGGAAGAAAAAAAAGTTTCCATCAAATAGACAGCTGGTGCTCTGATGGGTCTGCCTTTATGTGTATGCCTTGGCCCTTCACCCTTGCTGTTTTCAATGCTTTTCTTTAGTCTGTGATTTTAGTGTTTTAACCATAATATGCCAGGGGGAGCTTCTTTCCTGATCCTACCTATTTATGTTTTGTAGTCCTCGTTTCCTTGAATGGCCGTTCTGTCTCTAAATTTGTTGAATTTTCTTTTATGATTTTATTGAAAATATTTGTTATGTCTTTGGTGTAGAATTCTTCATCCTCTAGACCCACAGTTCATAAAACTTGGCCTTTCCATTATGTCCCAAATCTGATGCATACCTCATTTGTGTGATTTTTAGTTTATCATTTCTTTGATCAAGTGGTTCAATTCTTCTATTTGCCTTCAAGCCCTATTCTCTCTTCTGTGTGATCCATTCTGTTGGTGAGGCACTTTCCCCTGACCTTTTCATTAAACTTGCTGAGTTTTTCATTTCTTGTTTCATTTCAGTTTATGTTTTCTTCAGTGTTTCTGTCTCTATTAAGTTCAGTTTTCATATCCTGAATTGTCCTCATTCCCTTCTTTTAACCACTTGTTTGTGTTTTCTTGGACTTCAATTGCTCTTGTCCTGAGAACTTTGGGAGCTTTTTGTGTCCTCTCTGAATTCTTTGAACTCACTGACCATGTTTGCATCTGTTCTTTTGAGCTATGTGTCTTGAATGTCATCTAAGTTGTTCTCCTTGGGGAAGATTTTCTTAGGGTTGGTGATTTGAGGAAGGGAGCATATTATTTTTTTTTTTATTGCTTGTGTTTTTTCAATGGGGCCTGGGCATCTGAGACTTGGGTGTTGGTTGTCATTTATATGAGATTTTAGCCCACTATGCTGGATTTCCAGTGGTGGGCTGTGCCATATCCTTGCATGGCTTGGGTCCAGGAGCCCTGACTAGAGACAATGAGTGAATGAAGAAAGGACACACACACACACACCAAAACAAAAACTGGATTAGAGCAGTGGTTCTCAACCTTCCTAATGCTGCAACCCTTTAATATAGTTCCTCATGTTGTGGTGACCCCCAACCATAAAATTATTTTCATTGCTACTTTGTAACTGTAATTTTGCTACTGTTATGAATCGTAATGTAAATATCTGATATGACCCCTGTGAAAGGGTCATTTGACCCCACACACACAATGGGGTCACAACCTACAGGTTGAGAACCACTGGATTAGATGGCCTGAGCTCTTGGATGGAAAAGCCACAACACCCAAGAAGCTCAGAATGTTTATTTATACAGTTAAACAGGGAGGGTAATTATTGCACAGAGCTGAACAAAGATGTAGGGTTTATGGTATACATCTGAACAAGGATGCAGGTTCAGCTAACCTTGGTAGGAACACTCTCTGTAGGTGATCAGTCTTCAGGTTGTGAACATTGAGGAGAGAAAGCCACAGTGGACATTTCCTACATATACTATCCACATTTGTACTTGGACCTGAAGGCTTTTCCTTCCCTCTGAGACTCACCAAGAGTAGACTTGGCCACTCCCATGGGCCTGAGACACTAGGGTTCTTGCCATAGTCATTCCCATATCAACCAATACATATTCACTTAGGACTTTACTTGCTCCCTACAGGGATGGATGACTTGAGGGCAATCTTAAGGAGTAGAGTTTAGGGTATCTGGTTTCTTCTGTTTCTGGGGTCACAGCTACCACATGAAATGACTAGGATGCTCAGGTATAGGTTTGTAGGAAGCTAAGGTCTCTTACTGGACTTAGATCCAGGGCCCCAGAGACTGCTGAGGCATAGGAGCTTCTGGGCCATAGGCCTTTATTCATTTTGGGGACAAGGTGCTATTATGTCCTAGGCTGGCCTTGAAGTTGTGATCTTCCAACCTCAACCTCCTGAGTTCTAGCAATACAGATTGTGTACCACTTTATCCATTTTTGAGCCTCAAAATTTCTACCTATAAAATGGACACATAATAGATACCTGGTAGGTTTACCATATAAAGATCAAATAAGATCCCGTACTCATAGTACATTGCATGGTTTAAGATACATAGCAGATGATGAATAAAAACAATATTTCTTTGATTTTAGAAAGCCTTCCAACCTGTGGCTGATGAAGTATCTAGAGACAAAGCCTAGTTCTTTACTATCTCTTCTCAATAAAGAGACAGACAAGTTACCTGAGAGAGCTGAGCCCTGTTTCTAAAGGGAATATGTAGTTTTTGGCAAAACAATCAAACAAGGTATAGAGAAGAGCATCTGGTTACACAATCCCCTTAGTAGAATTATGTGAATGAATACAAGTCTGGAGGTGAGGCTACTGAGCCAAGAGAGGAGACACTCCAGTCGCAGAACTCCAGTCCCCAATCTATAACCAGGAAGCTGGGATTCATAGCCTACACTCCCTGGGGCACTTGAGTTCAATCTCATCTTCACCCCAACTGTGGCTCTGGTTCTCCCCCTTGCCTGGCTCTCGGCTTTACTATTTCTAACATGGAGACAGTGCTCCTTCCAACATCCCACTGAGGACCTAAAACCAGTGAATCCTGAGGGAATATGTTTTGGGCTCTAACCTAGAAATACCCTGGAGTATTACCTGTCACCAATCACCCCATTTGCTTGTTCCTTTCCATGAGAGTCAGATGATAGCATAGCACCCCCCACAAACTGAAGTATCCCCTTTCCTGTCTGCAAGCCCCTGTTGAGACCCCCTTGCTTCTGGGGCTTGCATCCCGGCACTTTTAGCGGCCGGCATACTCTTCCACTCTCTCCCATCATCTCGTTTCTTTTGGCTAGCCTTTCCCCGCAGGCCTTGCTCTCCATCTCTGATCCCAGGGACCCCAAGTGCCTCTCCCCTTCTGGCCAACAGCATCCAAGACCCTGGGCATTTGTTTTCTCTCTGCACGGGGCTACACACTGATACATTTGTACCACAGGAAGCAGAAAACTAGTTTAACATCTCATTTATTTCATAGATGAGAAAGTAATTCCCTGCTGAATGATTGTCCCGAACCAACAATTCAGAGAGGAGGAATTTACTGTGCTGCCGAGGACCAGGGTGCATTACTGTCACGCCGTTATACAAGGGAGCTGGAACCTTTTTCTCTCTCTCTCTCCTGTTAGCCTGAAGAGAAAAGCCATTAAATATGATTAAGGTTAAGAGATTGCTAAAATTACAAACAGCCGCCATTCAATTATTTTGCTCTATAAAATGCAACGCAGATTGGAGTTATTTCTCTGAAATGTGTTTTTAGAAAATAACATAACACAACTAATGTGGTCTGATCTAGCAAATCAGGTTCCAGATACCACTTCTAATGCAAAGCTGAAAGGCTCATAATTTAACTCAAACTTTGTAACTTAAGGTCTTCAGGTTTTTACTTTATAGAAAAGCTTTATGAAGAGAAAAAAAAATCAATAACATCCCAAGTCATAGTCTAAAGTCATCTGCAGCCAGAGAGTCAATTAATTTTGTCACTGATTGAAGGGGTGCATAGTTTCAATGCACATATGTGTGCGTGTTCTTGTGTGTGGAGGTGATCATTCACATGTGTGCACTGGCATGGAGAGGCCTAAGGATGTCGCCCTTAGGAATTCCATTCACCTCTTTTGAGATGGGGGCCTCTCATTGGCCTGGAGCTCACCAGTTAAGCTAGACTGGCTAGCCATTGAGGTGCAAGGATCCTTCCCCAGTACTGAGATTGTATAAACATACACCACCACACCCAGCACTTTTCCTTGAGTGCTGGGCACCACAGTCCTAGGGCTCACCAAGGTGAGTGCTTTACCAACTGAGTCCCACCCCCCTCACCCACCCCTCACCTCACTAGACAGAGCGTTTTGTTTTGCTTTTGTTTTCTACTTTAAAGATAAAAGAAAAGGCACCAATGTGAGCCTAAACATTGGAAGTAAATCTCTGGGATTTTTTTTTTCAGTTCCTAGGACAGAAGCTGGGTACTAAGAATGTCAGTTTCAGAGGTGGTAGAAAATGGAAAAATAACTCCTCTAAGCCTATGCAACCCACATGGCCCTAGGGACCTCCCACGGTGCCAGGGAGAGGAGCCCAGGCACTTACTCTTACTGCCCTTGGACTCACGGTTCACATGGCAGATGACTTAATCTAAGCTTAGGACGAATAAAAGGCTCAACTGCATTGAAATGAATTTTCTGTCCAGTTTGTACTGAAAGTGAAAATAATTGGAAATCCAGACAAACCTCTATGCAGATATATTAGTGGCTGGAGACTTCTGGTTATTATGGTTAATAAAACACCAGAATTACATTACACTCTGTTCACAGGCTCTAGCCCAGGACTCATAGTCCCTCTAGACAGAATATAAGCCATTTATGAGCATAAACTTTGTACACAAGCTAAACACATAAAGCCCATGTATTAGAATTGGACAAAAACATTGCAACCCAAATAGAAGCCAGCTAAATGCCAAATCCCCTGGGGCTGCAGAGGTGAGAGCCTGCTCACAAAAGCACATGTGGGTTTTTCTCTTGGCTACCCAGCCACTAAGATTAACCAATAAGGATCCTCATGGGCTCTGGTGCTTCAGATCATATCTTCAACCCAGAATCACTCAAACCTCCAATCCTAATGTCCTGGGCACCCACAGAGCTCTGCAAAATGGAACAGAGGCTTGGAGAGGGAGAAAGAAGCAAAAGAGAAGGCATCGGGGAGAGGCACAGAACTGTTTTGTAGCAGCTCAGATGCTCCATTGGTTATCACTAGGCTGCTATCTAAAGCTGAGCCAGAAACACGTGGCTAGACAAAGGATTTTATCTGACTTGTGGATAGGTGTACATGAAAAGGAAGCATGAATAAATATTTTATATTAGGAGTGTCCCTGAAAATCCATGCTAGATAACCAGTAGGGACATTGTGGGGGACACAAAAGCTGTCCTTTCTGTCTCCTCTCAGCACGGCATGCTTCCCTACAAACTCTTCCAGCTCATCTAGCAGACGTCCTGCATTCAGTCAGTCATGGTTATCGAACACCTACAGTCTATGCCAGACACTGTGCTAGGAGCGGAGTTCCTGCACTCGGGGAGGTCTTTATTTGATGAGGGAGAGGTGCATATGTACAAATAATTACAAATAAATCCATCGGGTGGACGATGGAGAGAACAATGTGAGAGGAGCAGAGGGAGGGAGGCTGACTCCCTCCCACAGAGTCAGGGGGCCTTTCATGGAAGAGGGGGCAGTTCAGCCTCATCTGGAGAATGGGGTGTTGCCCAGGTAGGGAGCTAGAAAGGCAAGGAGGGCAAAGTCTATACAGAAGCCATAGAGGCGTGGGTAAAAACAGCTTGTCAAGACATTGGTGTAACGTTAGTTCAGCATGGCTAGAGTGTAGAATGGGAAGGGGGTGTGCCAGGAGGCAACTCCAGGAAAACAGGGCCGAACTGTGACAGCCCTTGTACACCACACTAAAGATGACGGAGAGCCACTGGACGTTTTCCCTCCAAGCAATAGCAGGTGTGTTTCTGAGAAAGAGGGCTATGGCAGGAATATGGGGCGTTGAAAGAAGCTGAGGAGGACAACAGCAGGGAGAGCAGCTAGGAGGCTGAGAGGCAATAATCCCAAGGAGGAATGTCAAGCCTGAGCTAAGGCTGTGGCTGCGGAGCCCGTTCAGCGGTGATTGATTTAAGAGGTATTTAGACAGTAGAAGCCGGAGCACTTGGCGTTGATTGAACGGGAGCAATAAGGAAGGGGGATGTGAGAACAGATCTGCGGCAGAGGTACCCAGCAGGCATTTTGAAAATCAGGGTCTGAGACTTGGCAAAGTACCGGGGACCTAGGGGACACTGCATCCTCTGCTCAAGGTCACAGAGAGATGAGACTGTCATGTTTCCCTGAGGACAGCCATAATGCAAATGACCCTTTGCCATGGCTCAAAATCCCTAACTCCAGTCAAAGCAGAGATTGCTATGATGTGAAAGAGAAGGAATAAGATGGGAAACAGAGGTTTTATGCCAACTGCCACATCCCAGTTTCGTTTCAAGATGGGACAACTACTGGATCCAGAGGTAGTATACTGAATCAAGGTGCTATCGACTGAAACAAGTTAGAGGCTTAAAAGTCCGAACATAGGTGACTGGGACAAGGTAGCTCAGTCAGCAGAGTGCTTGCAAGAGAACCTCAGTTCAAGCCCTGGAATCCATGTTAAAAAGGCAGGTCCAGTGGAGTGTTCACAGGCCCAGTACTGGAGAGCAAGAGACAGAGGATCCCAGGCGTTCCCTGACCAGCTGGCCTAGGCTAATTAAGAAGCCCTGGGTCTCAAAAAAACAAGTAGACGGCTCCTGTGGACTACTGCCTGAGACTGAACGCTGACCTACGCACGTGTGCACACACACATGCACATGCACACAGACATACACCCTTCCATAGAAACATAGACACATACCTGTTCATACAGGGACATGTGTATACATGCACGTGCATACAAGTCCAGACATAGACCAAGGTGTGAGGTCCAAGGTCAGCACTAGAATGAGGGTAAGCTGAAGGTGTCAGATACCCCACAACAACAATAAAGGGCACGATTTGACCAGAGGAGTACAAAGACAAGAGACAGAAAAGTGTAAGTTAGAAATAGGTAGGGGTGGGTGGGTGGTGCAAGGCTGCAATGAAATGTCCTGGATTCTCATATGTTTCTTATTATATTTGTCTGGAAGTCCTTCCACCCTGAATATTTAGTCTCCTCCTATAGAGCTCAAACCAGCTGATTGGGGTGAGGCCAGCATTCAAGAAAGATCAGTCCCTAAAGCATTTCAGGTGAGGGCTGCCGTTTAGGAGTATTCATCTGAAAACAGAATGCTCCTGCAGAGTCTGTAAAGAAAGTGAAAGGAAGAGATGGCCCAGCCAGAGGGTGCCACGACAATGCACCTGGCCCTAGTGCCCTCAAGAACACACTATCCGGATGCTTTAGACTCTTCTAGGTTCAGCAAATATCTGGGGAAGTCCTGCAGGCCTTTTTCTGTATGATCTCCACTTGATCTCAAGGCACTCATATAATGGGGCTATTCTTATATCAATGTGCTGCCCAGGCACACCTCTTCCGAAGGCAGCTGGGTCCAGCATCAGGACCCATGAAGTGAGAGTCAGGTCACAGCGCTCACCAGGAAGGAAAAGAGAGAGAATAGATGTTCTCAGGTTGCCAAGGCTTCTGTTGTGTAATGTTGTGGCAGGCGAAGCTGGGGCTCCTTTATATACTTAATCATGTTCCATTTCCAGCTGACACAACTCAACAGTGTATGACACAGCACCACTTAATAAGACTCACTTTCAACTTCGGAAGAGGGATGATGAAGCTGGGGGAGGGAGGGGGAGAGGAGGGGAGTAGCGGAGCCCAGAGGATGAAAATGATAGGGCTTTATTTTAAAACAGAAAGTCTGTTGTCAGTTTAGATTATAGACTAAGCAACCAGGACAGGTCCTCAGAGGTTAGAGACATCTCCCAAGCACAGCAGAATCTTTGGTACAGAGGCACTGAGCTGGAAGAAGCCCGAGCTTTGCTTAAGGAAGTGGGGTAGCTGTGCATACTGGGTCAAAATGGCATTTATCGTAGCATCTGAGAGTGAAGGAAGCTGGTAAAAGCAGTTGTTCCTGACCTGGACGGTTGCCCAATCTTACCTCTCTAAACAAACAGTAATTCCACTGAAAGCAAGGGGCATGCCCTCTTCTTACCTTTGTATAACTTATAGCACCATGCTGCTGCTAGTCTTCTGTTGGGAGCCCGTGAACACCACGTGTGCATCTGCTGGGACATCACTTCCACCTAAGAGCATGACATCATTCCCTGTGAGAATGAGAATGCATAGAAATACGGAGTGTGATAGAGCCTGAGAAATCAAACAATTCAATTTTCTTACTTCATCCATTGGAAAATTGGGAAACAGAGGTTCAAGAAAAATGCAGATAGTGATACAACTCTTCGTGGTTCATTCAGATCCCAAACCCAGGACTTCTTAGTTTTCATCCACTGCTCCTTCAATGACACCTTGCTGCCTCTCAAATTGTGTCTTCATATAACTTCAGAGGCATCTGTCCACCCATCCATCCATCCACCCACTCATCATTATTCCACCCACTCACCTATCCATCCCCCATCCATCCACCTGTCTACCCACCCACCCCATCAACCCACTCATCATCTGTCCATGTGCCTGTCCCTGTATCTGTTCACCAATCCTCCCTTCCGACTTTCCTCTCTTACCCTTCCTCTTCCTTTGTTTCTTCCCTTTCTTCTTCACACACTAGGCTATGCAGGGGGAGGGGCGAGCAAGACAAAGAGCATGAGATAAATCATTTTGTATTCTGCCCAGTCCGTTGCTTGCCTCACTCCTGAGAGAGGAAGGAAAACACACACAAAACTAAACCCCAGCCCACGTGTGAGAGCTACAGTGTGGGCATAGCCGACTTAATATTGATTATAACATGAGTCAGTTGGGATGTGATGGAGAATTTGGGAAGACATCACCAAAAAGTAGTGCAATTTGAATGCTCTAATAAAGGACAGTGGCAAATCATGTGGTAAAGAAAAGCATTCAGGGTAAAGAGCCCCCAAAATGACCTTCCTAAATGCTTTTGTTCTGTGGATTCAAGCACACTGTAAGTTTTGTTTGTTTTGATTTGATTTTGTAGTTCTCAGAATCAAAACAGGAGCCTTGTGAATGGTAGGCCACAGGCAAGCGGTCTAGACACATCAAAGGGTCTGCCATGCGTTCTCCCGTCAGTCCGTGATGCACCATTCTGTTTGAGTCCATCTGCACCCAAGAACGTCCCTTGAAGCACCTTTTCAGGGGAGACTGTTATCTCATGACTGTCAAGAATCATTGGACTCACTAATAAGTTGATCACTGAACACCATCTGTGGTCCAGGAGTTAGATCAGACCTGCCTGCCATGTACTCATGCAATACCTTGTCTCATGAAGTCTCAACCCTTCCCATCAATATAATCTGGCATTTGTAGGTGTTATCTGGCTCAGTGTCTATCTGCCTTACTCTCCAGATGGGAGTAAGCCTCTACAGACATAGTCTGTGTATCACCAGGGGGAAAGCTTGTCTAGAGAGCACTGGTGTAAATGGGTCCCAACGGAGAGTAAAGCCATGCGGTGGCACAGGAACGGGGGTGTGCATGTGCTAACACTGGCCAAGGCTTAGGTAGAGAGCTTTGCCTCTCCTCACAAGAGAGAAGAGATCCCACACATCAGTCCTAGATAGTCACAGCCCCCTCTGAGTTCTCTCATCTACCCTAACTCCCGGGGGCATGTTTTAACTTGAGTTTACAAATGAGGGATTCTTTGTGAACTCTTTCCAACCTCACTCCCAGAGAAATATAAGTACCATCTCCCTAAAATGATTTCAGTCCTTTGTTCTGCTTCATGAAACCCAAGGCACATGCCATCCCCTAGGGAACACTGGTCTGGAGATCTTTGTCTCCTACCCTGGAAGCCTGGATTGGTTGCTTTTCTGCAGCTTTGGAGAGAAAGGGTTTACTTTGGTTTACAGTCCATCATGGCAGACAAGGCATGATGGCATCAGGGGTGTGAGGTGGGCGTAGCAGTCAAGGAAATTGCCTCACCACATTTTCATTCAGAGAGAAAAGAGGAAGCAGGGCCAGGCTATAACCTCAAAGTCCACCCCCAGTGACATACATCCTCCAGCAAGGCTCCACCTCCTCAAGGTTCCACAACCTTCCCAAAGAATGTCACTAGCCCTGGACTGAGTGTTCAAATGCATGTGCCTAGAGGGGACATGTATTCCTCATCAAACCACCACCACTCCGTGCAACCTCCACTCAGTCCTGCATAGAATCATTGAAGTCCAGACTCTGTTGAATCAGAATAGCTCAAAGCTTCCCCCACTCAGTGTATCTCCCTAATTCCCCTAGAGTGCTCCTACACAAAGTATTACAGTCCTGCTTGTTCAGTCCCTCACTGGTCACTGAATGCACCTCTCTGGGATTTCCCATCCGTACGGTGTCTTCCTGGGTTGGATTCAAGCTCCTGGACCAACCTCTTCCCCCTCACTATCCAGCAGCTGCCTGAATCTGGAGCTAGGTCTGCCCTTGGCAGCCATTGCCCTGTTCAGAGTCCCTGTTTATCAGAATGCCATCCCCTCCCTGCTTGACCACGGTCTGCTCTCTTGGCCCCACACCCTGCACCCTTCCCCTGCACTCTTGACATGAAGAGGAGACAGATTTCTCTGCTCAAGAGGCTGGAAACCATGGTGATGGCCATGGCTAAAACGTAGAGAAAAGGGGGGCTGGGAGAGACTCTGAGAGGAAGGGACTTTGATTGCAAGGTAACTCATCAATTCCTTCTGTCTCAGGGCAGCTTCAAAGTGGAGAGTGTACGCTGTCTCCACCCTCTTCAGAAGAGAGGACATCACTGCAAACCTTGTGACCTTGTGCATATTGAAACAAGGAGTTCACGGATCTGTTTTTCTGCCCTAAATGACTGGGTTGAAAACTAGGTTTGTCAACGTTTGTAGAGGGTTGCAGGGTCGTGGAGGTGTGTGTGATGCAGTGAATGAAGCATGGCTCTTCAAGGCAGGTCTAGATTCCCATACGCCCCAACAGTAGTTGCATGCCTGATCAAGTTGCTTAGTCCCTCAGGCCACCGGGTTCTCACACACATGAGGAGGGTACTCAGACGTGGTGAGAGAGCTGGAGACAGTGCCAGGGAGACAGCTCACACGGTGCCTAGCACACGGTAAGTATTTAGCAAAGGGTGGTTCTTACGATGCCCAGGCTCTGTGTTAGAGCCCACAAAAGGAGATTGCAAGACCCCACGATTTATCTATCACTGTCCCCATGTTTCCCACCTCCCTTTGTTGGTGCGCTTGGGAGGGGTCATGAAGACAGGCAGCTGGGGGAGTTGGGGATGAAAGCAGAAGCCAAGGCTGGTGGAGGAGGGAGCATACATCCCTGCAACTCACCCCTGTCTCTCTAACAGGAGCAGCCGCAATCAGCTTTTCCTCTCCCCTAACTTGTTTCCATGGTTCCCGCTCAGACTGCCTCAAAAATCTGTCACACTTTTAGCATAATGTGCAGTGAGCACCACGGCAAACAGCTTTGTGTCACTGGCAGAGTCCAGGCCAGGCCCTTCCTCCTGTTCCCTGGGGAGGCTGCTGGCCCCAGGGTCAGGCTGGGCACCTGCAACCTGAGTCTCCTTTGAGTGCTATACCCTGTCCAAATTACCTGTGCTCGCCAGGTCTCCCTCGCAGGTGGACCCACTAATGGTGTCGCGTGTACAGCCTGTCAGCTCTCTAATTACACCCTTCAGTGGGAGCTGCCCGGTAGATTTCCATGCTTCCTGTTGGGTATCTTGATCCTCGCTGTTGTCAGAAAAAGTTACGGTGTGGCCTGACTGTCGGAGCCGAGGTGCTGGCTCTTGTTTTACCTGGTGTTTTATTTGTTTTATGGTCAACCAGCCTCTTAAAAAAAAAAGAATTAGAAAGACCATAGAACTGACTATAGAATCGAAAGATCATTTTCATCATTTATCTGCTGGGCATTTCTGAACGAGTCACTTAGCCTCTCTGGGTCTACAGCAGGGGGATGATGGTAAAAGCTACCCCACAGATGAAGTCTTTGATACAGCAGTGAAGAAGGGTCTACTATTCTTCCTCGATCCTGAGTGGGGACATGGATTTGGACCTGGGTACACGCAGTTAGCTTACTAGGTGACTTTGGCCCAGTCACTTAATCCCTGAGTTACTGTTTTTCTGATCACTTGGGAGTCGAGAAAAGTTATATATACCTTACCTTATAGGATTGCTGTGAGACCAACTTGTGTCAAAGACACAAAATCACCTTGAAAAATACCAAGAGCTTCACACCAGTAAGGTTGTGGTGACATTTAAAATAAGACTGTGGGAGCCTAGGGAGGTGGCTCAGTGGGTAAGAGCGTTTGCCCTCGCAGAGGACCCAAGTTTGATTTCCAGCACCCACATGGTAGCTCACAACTATTTGCAGCTCTAGTTCTAGAGGATTCCATTCAATCCCTCTTCCGGCCTCCATAAGACCAGGCATGCATATGGTGCACATACATATATATGCAACCTGATGCTCATACACATGAAGTAAAAAATAAATGAATATTAAAAAAACAAAACCACAGGGTTTCAGGGACCTGGGGAGGTGGCTCAGGAGGTAAGAGCATTTACTGAGCAAGCATGAGGATCAGAGTTCAAGTTCCAGCCCTTACCCAACTAGCTGTGTATGTCTGCACATGTATATGTAACCCCTAGTGCTGCAGGAGACAGAGACAGGAGGATAGCTGGGATTTCTGGCTGCCAGCATAGCTCGAGGTTCATTAAGAGACTTTCTCTCAAGGAAAGAAGGCACAGAGCGATTGAGCAGGACAGCTGATGTCTTCTCTGGCCTCTTCATGTGTACACACCTCCTCCACTCTCTGCCCCTCTCTCTCTCTCTCTCTCTCTCTCTCTCTCTCTCTCTCTCTCTCACTCTCTCTCTCTCTTTCTCTCTCTAAAACACACACACACACAGAGAGAGAGAGAGAGAGAGAGAGAGAGAGAGAGAGAGAGAGAGAGAGAGAATTTAAAGCAAGCTTGCAGAAAAGAAAGGGGGATCCATGAGCTCTAGGTGTTCCCTGGCCCTGTTTTCTCAGGCATCCATCACTGTGAGTAGGCTGGGATGGCAAGAGGTAGGAGAGATATAAACCAAAAGCTGATCTCCAAGGATAGTAAAGAGCCCACAAAGTATAGCGGAAAGACTCCTTGAGCGCTTGCTACAGGCCAGAAATTGTACCCCACCCTCCATACACCTTCTGTCATTCAACCCCACCAGGTCTGAGACAGCATAATGAACATCATGTTCGACAGTCAAGAAACTGAGGCAGGCTGAGATTAACAGCCCAGATGGTCACATTTCACAAGGCACAGAGCTGCCACTTCAGGCTTATTCCGTCTCACACTCAAACTACAAAGTAAGAGCAGCATATGCTTCTTGGGCACCTCTTGGGCACAAGGACTGCCCCACTGCTGTCCCCGAGCTAAGCCTTAGGTCTCACGGAGGATATGGATACTTATCAGCACTAATTTTTAGATGAGAAGACAGATACAGCACATTCAAGAAGCTTTCCTGAGGAGTCACGTCTAGTCAAATGCACATCACTCCTTAAAAAAAAGAAAATATATATATACATGCATGTATATAGCACTTTTCTTAGTTCTTTGGGAATTTCATACAGTGTAATTTAATCATATTCATCCTGACTCCTTCCTCTAACTCTTCCCAGCCACCCTACAGGATTTGAGAAAGTTTTTGATAATTATACGTCGTCAGTCATGGGATTAATCTCTAGAATATATAAAGAACTGCAAATATTAGACACAAAAATCCAAAACTCCCAATTGATAAACTGGCTAATGGGATGAACAGATAATTCTGAAAAGATCAACTACGAATGGCTAATAAACGTTTTTAACAGCCATCAGGGAAATGCAAATTCATACTACTTTGAAATTCCATCTCACCCCAGTCAGAACGATTACCTTCAAGAAGATAAATGGCAACAAATGCTGGCAAGGATGTAGAGAAAGAGGAGCCCATATTTACTGCTGATCAAAGTACAAACTGGTGCAACTATTTTGGAAATTGAAAAAATTAAAATAGAGCTACCATATGAGCCAGTGGTATCAATCCTGGGCATACACCCAAAGGACTCTATATTCTACAGTGAAGACACCTGCTCATCCGTGGGTTTTGTTACTCTGTTCACAATAGCAAGGAACTGGAAATGGTCTAAAATGTCCATTAACACACGAACGGAAATGTAGCACATATACACAATGGAATTATATTAATCTATAGAGACAACCGAGTGTACTATTTTTTAAATATATTTTGTTTTATGTGCAAGGGTGGTTTGCCTGTATGTATGTCTGTATGAGGGTATTAGAACTCTGGAACTGGAATTACAAATAGTTGTGAGCTGCCATCTGGGTGCTGGGAATTGAACCCAGGTCCTCTGGAAGAACAGCTGGTACTCTTAACCACTGAGCCATCTCTCCAGCCCCAACAAAGGATATTCTTACCTATTATTTGTTATATCTGAAAATGATCAGGTGACTCCTTTGTTGAGGGCTACAGACTAGCATCGAATCAGCTTACATGCATGGGGACTAACACATACAGAATACTTCACTCATCTCATCCTCTTACCACAGTCCTGTGACAGAGAGGAGAAGTCTGGGGCATGGAAAGATTAGGTGAGTGGCCCTGGGTGACTAGAAAGAGGCATAGCTGGGATTTGAACGCATCTGTGCAACTATTAAGCCCTCAACTGTACAACCAAAAGTATATCAATGAGTCCTCAGTCCACTTCCTCCCAAAAGCGGAGACACAGTGGCCTGAGGACCAGGCATCAGGGATAGAAGCTGCAACCAAACAGCAGAGGATGCAGAGAACCCAATATCATTCCCTTTAGAGAAGCAAAGAAATCATTCTTACCATCACAGGGGCAGTCCTCTAGTAAGTGTATGCACGCGCGCGCGCGCGCGCACACACACACACACACACACACACACACACTCAGCAGGTTCTCTGCAGGCTGACTGGAAGAATCAACCCATGTGACTCCCAGGGCTCAGCCCTCACTAGCTGCCTCACTCAGATGTCACCCTCAGAACCATTGATCACCAGGCCAGCCCTCATCCTCTCTGACAGGAGGGCAACACTCTTCACTCACCTCCAAGGAGCCTGTCTCTCTTAATGGACTCTGCTGGGCAGATACTGACAGTGAAGTCCACAGCAAGCCATGTCCCCTGCCCAAGGACACCTACAGTGGAAAGAAACCAAGTTTCATAAGAAAAGAAGGAGGAGCACGTAGGCCCAAGAGAAAAAGCACAGCCTCTTCAACCAGCTGCTGCACAGGCCTCTTATGTCACTATATATATATGTGTGTGTGTGTGTGTGTGTGTGTGTGTGTGTGTGTGTGTGTGTATGTGTGTGTATGTGTGTGTATGTATATATATGTGTGTGTATGTATATATATGTGTGTGTATCTATATGTATGTATGTGTATGTATGTGTGTATGTATAGATAGATAGATAGATAGATAGATAGATAGATAGATAGATAGATACACACACACACACACACACACACACACACACACACACACACACACAGAGCCCTGGAACTATGCATGTCAGGATACCTGGAGCTGGGGTCAAGACTCAACTTTGCAGTGTGTCCTCAAGCAGTTGGCTTGTTTTCATTGGGCTTTTACTTCCTTTGCAAAATCAAGAGGTAGGACCAAATGCCACTTCAGGCGCTAAGAGCCCCCTTGTCCAGCAGTTCACTTCCCACTGCTCTGCATGAAGTGCAGGAAAACAATTGGCACTCCCTGGAAAAGCCCAGCCCCTGCCTAGAAGCAGGCACTCTAAGATCTGCAGACACCACCTCTCCCTCCTGCTGCCCTGACTGAGGACAAAGAAGGACAGATGGCTAGATGGATGGATAAGCTTGAGGGAATCATTGTGATGCTCTTCCTCCACCATATCCTGTCCCATCCCAAGGTGACCACCTCCCAGAATACATTCAAGACCTCAACTGGCCCCATGTCCCACACTTAGGTGAGAATTCCTTTGGTGCTCTAGCCTTGGCTTTTCCCCCATGCCCTGCTGGGTAAATGCCCTCTGTGCAATGAGGAACCCTTTTGCTAATCGATGATTAGCTGTGGAGAAAGCCATATTAATAAAAGGGTGCAGGTGTGCAGTCGACTACAGATGCACAGTGAATTGCTTTAATTTGTGAAGAAAGCTTTTCTGGTTTTAAGAGATGATGTCTCCAGACACTCAGCCCCCGCTCCTCAGCAGAACAGATACTCGCTTCTCTTTTATTGTTTTTTAAAGACAGAGTGTTGCTATGTAGCTCAGGCTAGCCTTGCAGTCATATCAGTCCCTCTACTTTAGCATCTACCTCCCCCAACACCCCAAGAGTTAGGATTCCAGGTGTGAGTGGCATGCCAGGCTAATTTGCCTCTTTAACCAACATACTGGTCAAGCATCTGCACAGCTTTCTGGGTGTCAGGATCACCCCTCCTATGAGGCACATGGCAGAGATGAGGCAGCTGCTCAAGTGGTCCCTGCCACGTACAGAGAAACGGGGGCTTCTGTCTGCTGTCATGAGGCACCGGCCTCCAATGGCAGTGAGCTAAGGAGACTGTCTCGTGGGGACATGAGGGGGCCTGTGACTGAAACTGTGTGCACTGCATTCCAAGTGCCCTTCCTCCTCCCCTCCATGTTGGTAATAACCAAGTCCAGTGTGACTGAGGACTTAACCAGACATCTCCTGGCCACCTAAGCCTGAGAAAGGAACTCCAAACTGGATTCTGTCTGCAGTTATCAGATGAAGCTAATGGGAAAACACAAGCCAAAAGGTATCTGGGTTCCAATCCCCCGAGGAAGTTCTTAACCTTTCAGTGCCTAGCCATTCACATCTACAAAATTATTTGACAAGGTTGAGGGATGGCTGGGGGGTGGGGGTGGGGGGCGTAATGGTGCTTGTAGCCAAGCCTGATGACCTGAGTTTGATCCCAGGGAACCCCATGGTCGGAGAAAAATGACTCCTGAAAGTTGTCCTCTGACCTCCACATGTGTACTGTGGCATGTGAACATGCGCACACACACACACACACACACACACACACACACACACACTCAATAAGTAAATAAATGAGATACTGCAAGCAAGTGCCTTACCCTAGTCTCTGATGTGTGAAAGTACCTGCCATCACCATCAGCATTGCTGTCTACAGACTCACAATTTCTGAGAAGGCAGGGATCACATGCAAGTCTGTGTCACAGCTCCACACCCACTCACTGGCAGAGGAAGACTGGGCAAACTGGGTCTGTGAACCACACTCAGGCCAGGCTTCCAGAAGCCTCCTCCTTGCAGGAGTAAGGGTCGCTATGTAGTCTCCTGTCTTCCTTCTCCACCAAGAGCCAATGGCTCCCTCCCACCCAGGTTACACTGCACTTAATAAACAACAAAGGAGGAAGAGTAAACAGCCAAGCCTAAGCTGCTGGGAGATCCCAGTCTCTCCTGGTGGGTGGGGCCTCTAAGAAGGGTGATGTGGGCATCCATGCCTCCATGTGGGGATCCAGGAGGCACTGGTAACATTAAATGCCGATTACTCTTGGGGCATGCAATTGCTGTGCTGTGGTAACCCACCCCCTGAAGCGCCTGATTGCTTAAGCATCTCTTTGCAAAATGTTTATTTTTTTTCCCCATGAATCTTTTTTTTTTTTTTTTTTTTTTTTTTTTTTTTTTTTTTTTTTTTTTTGGTTTTTCGAGACAGGGTTTCTCTGTGTAGCTTTGCGCCTTTCCTGGAACTCACTTGGTAGCCCAGGCTGGCCTCGAACTCACAGAGATCCGCCTGGCTCTGCCTCCCGAGTGCTGGGATTAAAGGCGTGCGCCACCACCGCCCGGCTGCCCCCATGAATCTTTAATCAGGTATCTTGACGAAGCACACAGCAGCCATCTTCAGAGAACCGCTGGAGATGGCTTCATCAGTCCTATTTGTCACATAGGGTGGCTGGCAGTGTGGCCACCGCCTCTGCATGGTCTGTGCCTGCGCCCCCCCCCCCCAAGACCTCTACACCACTGCACCAAGCCAGGGTGCCCAACTCCCCCAGATGGCCGAGAGTCTCAAAGTGATTCCAGATGTTGCTATCTGGTGGCATAAAGGGGCCCTTGTTTTTCTTGGCACACCACCTGTAGATCCTGGTCTCCCTGTGAGAAGAGTGGACAGTGCCCAGCACAGCCTTTCCAATCTCACACCTAAGCCGAGGGAACCTTTGCTCACTTGAAATCCTGAAGTGGATTTTTATCCTCCTTCCTGGACACCTTTCTGTTTTCTTTCTTTATCCCAATGCCATCTACATAAACAGGAACCGAGGAGCCCGGCCCTTGCCTTGTCTCACCCCACTTGTGGCAGAATATATTCCCTGAGGGACTTGTACATTTAACCTGATAGAGGCAGGAGGCTCGGGGGACGGGGATCCTCTGGACCTCCTAACTGAGAGGGAGCTGCTCCCCGTATCTCACACACACACACACACACCACACACATACACCCCGCAACTCACTCCCAGCAAGCTCTGCTTCAGGCAGCCTCCTGACTTCCACTTCCCCTTCACTTATCCCCGGCCTCCTGGGATTATGGGGAAAGCCATTACCTCAGGATTAAGCTTCAGTTTGATTCTCATCAAAGACTCTGGTCACCGAGTATTTGCTTAACACCAGACCTTTCAGGCCCCATCAAATTTAACAAGGCCTGACAGATTTGGGATTAAACAGAGAAACCCACACAAATCCATACTTTCATAGGCCCCCCCAGTGACTGTAGCAGGACAATCAGGGTTCTAAAGAAGCAGGCTCTACGGTTAGTGCCTGCATCGTGTCACCAACCATGACAGCCCCGCTCCGCAGCTGCCAGCCCTGACCTCTGCCCAGCTCCCCACACTGGATCACATCTTTTTACTCTAGCGAGCGAGGAGGCTCCGCTCATGTGTGTGTAGCGCAGCCTTGCTGAGGGCTGGGAAAGCGGAGGCGTTAGGGGTGAGGGTGGAACTCCAGGAGCAGACGGTGGTGCAGTGTGGAAGGAGTCCACCCCTCTGAGCTGCTAAGGCTGTTTCGAGCTCAGCCTTGCACTGTGATCAAAGCTACTTGGCTCCCCCCGGAACTTCACTCCAGGTGGAGTTTCACCGATCGTATCCCTTGTGTAGCAGGCAGATCCAGCACAGCCAGGCAAACTCATCTCAGGTACCGCTTTGCTGGGCATGCGGTTGAAGAGAAAGCACACATCGGTGGACAGCTCAGGAGCTGCAAATTAGTGTCAAATCTGACGTTGGAGTGGGGTTAGCTCTCTGACGCTCGGCTTCCTGGTCTGTAATATGGGAGTATTGGGTTATTACCTCAGAAAGACGTCAGACAGTGAGAATAGCCACATGTAATTAATTTCCCAACTGCTTTCTTAGGTGCACATGAGTGTAGTGCCTCCCTAGGCCAGAAGAGGGCATCAGATCCCCTGGAGCTAGAGTTGCTGGCCCTTAGGGGCCTCCTGGTGTGGGTGCTGGGAACAGAACTCCAGTCCCCTGCTCGAACAACGCGCACAATGAGCCGCTGAGCCATCTCTCCAGCCTTCAACTAGTTTCTTTCCTCTTTCCTTCTTAGTTGTTAATGCAATCTGATTCACTTAAAAATTACAATAAAACATCTCTACCTCATTCTCTCGAATTTCATGTTTCTACCTGAGCAAGTCCAAGGTACCCTTTCCCTACTGAGCCCCTAAAGAGCCACGGAGCTCGATGCAAACTACATACAACAAACCGAAGTAGCAATTGTTGCGTTTCTCTGAGGCCGGCTGCCTGATTTCTCTCAGGCTGTCTGCCCGGTTCACTTTGGCCTTGCCTGGCTGATAATTTACACCATTGCCTTTCCACCCCAAGAGCCTGGCTTAGGCTCAGACTCCATCTTTAGAGATGGGGGAGTTGGGGGAGGGGGTGCCAGGGAGGCTCCACTTTGACTTCATTGCGATAACAAAGAGGAAACAATGCTTGTGTTTACTGAAAATTAATTTTTTGGAAATTACTTTGTCATTTGTTTTTACTCTTCTTAATTAAAATTTACTTGGTGAAGAGAACACCCCATAAATTAACTCAAATGCAACAGCAAATTAATTAGCATTTAGTGACTAGACATTACTCACAGACTGGACAAATTGTTTTCAAGCTATCGCCTGCATTTGGTGAAGTGAGAAGGGGTGGGGGAGGGTCTGAGTGCTGAGTGAGGGCATTTTGGGCTGGTGCTCCCCCAAACGGTCCTGGCCCACGACCCCGTCGCCCACACCTCTAGACACTCCTGTCATCCTGACCCAGCCCTGTGTGTCTATCTTCCTACAAATTTCTGTCTCCCTCTCTGGAAACAATTAGAAAGAACGACACCAGCCCAGCAGAAGTGTATTGGAGGCAGTCTCGTACAGAGGCCAGAAAATAGACATGGAGCTTTCAGGAGGCTCCTTTCAACCAAAGGGATCTCAGATCGTATGAAACCCGGGCTTGGAGAAATCAATGCTGAGTGTGTTCTGTTCTTAAGTTATGTGACAGATTCTCTGTGGACCCAAGGAAGGGCTTCCCAGAGAAGACTAAAATGATGGAGGAAAGTAAGCGCAAGGAACAAACTTGGACGAGCTGCTTCTACTGACAGCCGACGGTATTTCTTATGAAAGAGGCTAAGAGGCATGAGGTACTGTGGATAGGAGCCAAGATGGGTGGCTAAGAGTTGAATCCTAGCACATCTTACTGACCCCTGGCCGGAGCAAGCCTTAGTTCCTTCAGACACCGATGGTTCTGACGACCTGGGGTTGTGTTGAGAACTGAGTTAGACACAGCTTGGAAGTCCCAAGAGTAGAGCCTGGCAGGTGTCGAGGGCCCAGAGGACGCTGAAGGTGGCTGAGTGTGCAGCTCCAGAGCCGGAGGTCAGGCCCTGAAGCACAGCCTGGTCACTTACTAGTACCGGAACTTCTCAGAGCCTCAGTTTCCTGTTCGGCAGAGTAGAGACAGAAAGAGGTTCTTGCCTCTAGGAGTAGATGGCTTAACATATGCCAAGTGCTTAGAGTGGAGAATAGTGCCAAGCATGTAATGAATGGCCATTGAGTGGCTTCTTATTGGTGTTTCTCTCAATACTAATCATTTACATCCTTTTGACATTGTGACCCTGTCTGAGAGACAGAAGCAAAGGCTCAAAATGAGGCTAGTTCCTCATGACCATCTGAGAAGGGGGCCTAGCCATCTAGTGTCAATGTCAGCTCTTACAGAAGACTCATCCCCACAGCACGCTAGCTCCACTAACCAACAGGTGACTCGGCCCAGCCTGACAGCCAGAGAGCAGCAACACTTCCATGGTGCAGCCTGATTCCTCCTGCCTACACAGAGCTCAGCCCCAGAGATTTCCCTTCCTTTCTTGACAAGCACCGGGACAGCCTGAAATGGGCATTCCACGATAAACACTGATGTATGGCAGGTCCTCTGGCAAACGGCTTCAGGGCAGACTCACTGATAAGGAAAGACAGGAAGTTACCAGAGCCTCTGATCAGAACAGGAAGCAGCCCCCAGGCTGACCTGTGCTGGATATATGCAGCTAAAGGCCAGAGTAGAGAAGTAGCTTTGCAGGGTACCATGTTAGCACAGGTGCTCAAGGGGTGCCTCACTCCTGTAATCCCAGCCCTTTGGAAGCTGAGGCTGAATGGTCTCAAGTTGGAGGCCACCTTGGGCCCTCCTAAAATAGAGATGTTTGCAGTGTCCAACTCCTCAGAGGATTATAGGAGCTAGACAGTGCTTATGTAATCCAACATCTTTAATGGAGGAAGCAGGATATAAACATCTCTTGTCAGCATGAAAAGTCCAATTCCTTCCACAAACATGTGGCATTCTCTTCCTTAGCCTATTTTTATAGCGCACTTAGTGTGTGGGAGACACTGTGTTCAGTGCTGAGAGCCCCCTAACATGAGAGACAGTCCTGACATTCAGGAAGGAGCACCTACTACACAGTGGGATATGTCTGAGCATACTCCTGTATCAGTGGGGCCCCCATCAACATCTCAGGTTGTTATTTATTTCTTTTAACAACAACAATTACTTTTGGAGACATGGTCTCACTATGTAGCTCTGGCTGGCCTCGAAGAGATCTGCCTGCCTCTGCTCCCCAAGCACTGGTATTAAAGGCAATGAAGCAAATATTTTGGAGGTACCAGAATGTGTTAGGTGCTGTGGGAGGCACATGCAGAGTAGAGTATGCAGTCTAAATATAAGATTTGTTTTTAATTTATGAGTTACTGCTGTGGCATCTTCAGTAGCCAGTCACCCTGGATTTATGTCCCCAGGTGGCCCCTGATGGGGTTTGGAAGTTCTCCCCAAAGGCCCATGTAACAAAAGTTTGTCTGTCAGCAGGTGGCACTATGGGACGTAGTAAAAAGCTTTGATAGGTGGGGCCTAGTGGAAGGAAGTGAGGTCCTTGGGAACACTCCCTAGTACAAGGCTTGGGAAAGCTCAGTAAAATAGATGCTCAACCATTTTCTTTCTCAAAGACGTGTGTGTGTGTGTGTGTACTTGAGGAGGCCAGAAGAAGTTGTTGGATTCCCCAGATACTGGGACCCATTTCCACAGCCATCTTTCTCCCAACCTTTCTGATTGCCATGAGGTGAGCATCCTCTTCCATTATCAGCCCCCGCCATGTTCTTCTGCATCAGCACCAGTCCCAGAGCAACAGGACCAAAGGACTATTGACTGAAACAAGCACCAGTCCTCCTTTTAAGTGGATATACAGGATGTTTTTTCATAGCAACAGAAAGCTAATACATCCTGGTTCCACCCAAATAGTCTGAGGCCATGCTGCCTCCACACCTGTAGGCTTAACTAATCCAAACACCTCATAGCCCTTGATTGTTCTAGAAATAGGTATACGAACCAATTTCTATAAAACAGGCATGAAGGGAAAGCTGCCAGGGCGCCCTGGAAAAACTTCCCCACTCACAGGAGACAGCTCTTTTGTTCCTCAGGGCTTGCTGTATCTGCATGTTGCCTAGACCTGATAAGCATTTCAGACAAGACCAAAGACGGTGCTTACATCCATGATGGTGGAACACAGACACAGAAGGAACCTGGACCCCTAGTCCTACCCTTGAGGCCCCAAGCCTACCAACTCTGCAGCCTGCTGTACCTTCAGATCTTTAGTTATGCGAGGGAATAAATCTCCCTGGTGTTCAACCAGCTGGATTCTGCGTTTCTGTTCTCTGCTGCTAAAGCATCCTGTGGAATCATAGGCTAATAATACTACATATCACTATTAACAGTTAACATTAAAACATGCTTGACATTTCACAATACACTTCCCATTCATTATTTCATTTGATTTCCAAACCACCACCACCACCACCAGAAAGTTCTCCTTTCTACCCCTATTTCAGAGGTGGAGAAGCGAAGACTCATGGGCTTTGGGTGGCTGGCCAGCGCTATTCAGCTGGAAACTGAGAAGCTGGTCTGTCGGTGCACACGTGGGTCAGCTGGCTCTGTTAGTATTAGCTACTTCCTATTTTGACAAGGCTATGGTGCTTTAGCATTTTTGTATCATCTGTTCTGGGATGAGCTGGAATAGATTCTGTTCAAGGGCAAACAGGTCCAGAAAGGGGCTTCCTGCAGGGCTCCAGAGGCATCCAGACATGCTAGCTGGAAGCACATGGCTTTTCTTTCATAAGGCTCTAGTAGGTATCATCAGAAATTGGAGAGTCTGGGAGCTGGGGATAGAGCTGGGTTGACAGAGTCCTTACCTAGCATGTATGAAGTCCCAGTGCAGCCAAAAGAGGCTGTATTGAGAGGCAGAGGCAACAAGATCAGAAGTTCAAGGTCACCCTTGCCTACATAGCAAGTTGGAGGTCAGTCTGGGCTGCAGGAGACCCTGCTTAAAAAGAAAGAGATGAGATGAGACTCTGGAGCTATCCAGAGGCCAGATGGAGATGGGGGGGGATTGTGTCTTGAGCAGTGACCTGCTGTCCCTATGTAAAAATAGAACAGCTCACAGGCACCGAGACCGTTGGAAAGCTGAACAATGGTTTCGACCTCAGCCCTGATGCTTGCATTCTCTCTCAGTGTTGCTCCAGAGGAGGTAGATGCCAAGTCTAGGAGGAGAAGAACATAAAGTGAAGAAGAAGGAGCCCCATGAAGACCTTTAAACAAGCGCCAGCTCTGAGAGAAGCTGGGGATACTCTGGGTCCAGAGCTGGGGGTAATGGTGGCATTATCATTGTCTAGGGCGTGACTGCAGGAGAGAGGAAACCTGGCAGAGGCCTGACCATGCACATAGTCGTGGAGGAACACATCCAAAGAGCAAAGAGCAGGCCGAGGCCAGACAGCAGCCTGAAACTACCAATGGGTCCAACATCAGGCTGTCTGCCGTGAGAAGCGTATTCCAAGGCAGCACCCAGCTCAGAAGAGAAGGGCCAGCTACTCATAGCAGCCCATTGCAACCCTTGATCCTTTCTTTCTCCTGTTCTTAAAGGACCTGTGCATAGGTCTGAACGTTTTAAAATGAGAAGTATTAAAGTACTGAAATATTCTATGTGCCATCACTCCAAAGAGGGACAGATGATGTATAGTCCATGGTTGGAATCAAGAGCTGTCTTGGATTGCAAACCGTATCCTCTTAGGGGTTAGACATCAGACCCACAGGATATGAGGAAAGAGGGCCACATGATTGAGAGTCCTGGGGTGGCCACTGCAGACATCCAGAAGCTAGGAACAGAAAGCTTAGCTCCACCACCGTGAAAAGAAAACCCTGATGATTCAGAGTACACAGCTCAGTAACTGTGAAGAAGAAGGAAGGTCATTTTGTTTTTAAAGTATCTATGTCCATGTCCTTCCCTTCTGTGCTGATACAGCCTGAGAAGTAAAGGTTACAAACATACCTATGTATAACTAGAGTCTGCAATCTGAAATCTTTCAGAGACAATTGCAGGGAACGGAACAAATGACCAAAGAGGGGAATACCACATTGTGGGTACCAGCTGCTTTGGGAAGGAGGGTCGAGGTTGCCATTATCAAACAACTACGTCAAGTGTGAGCTCACAGGATGGATTGCGTCCTACATTGCCTTTGGTGAGTATTTTGAGGTAGAGCAGTGAGCATGGGCTTTGAGGTTGGCTGTGGTCCTGGAACTTTCTATTCCAGTGAAAGTAAACTTAAATACAATTAAATGGTATCTTACGGAATTGTGCTAAGGGTGCAGTAAGACAGGATGTGCAAAGGGCTTGTTCCCAAAGAGACCACACTGAAACGCCTAACATGGTGGGTCCATCAACAATAATATGTTGTACACACGGTGTATTTGTTGAGAGGAGACATCTCATGAAAAATGTTCTCAGCACAATCAAAAGCATTTTAAAATTCAAAATCCCAAGAAAAAGAATTCTCCTTCTTCCTCTACCCCAGAGCCTTTCCAAAGCAAGGGGTCACTTTGGACTCTTTTGTATAGCACAAACTCTTTCAAACACTTCAGAATGCATACATCAAGAGCTTGACCTTCTGAGATAAGTTCTGTGTGACTAGCATTGTTGATGTCAATGAAGTAAGTCAACATTGTCTCTACTTGTGGCCTTGACTCTGGCTTGCCACCATCCAGATGTTGAAATTCTCAGCAGCACACTTGGGCTCTTAGCTTCCAGCTCACAGCAGATACGGCAGCAACCTCGAGCATTAGCCAGACACCTGTTACATGGTAGATGCTAAACTATTGTTTATCTTGAATCATATGTAACCCGCACACTGGACCTTTGCAGTAGAAACCATACAGAGGAAACTCATGGTTTCTTGGATTGCCTGGCTAGCTACGGGGCAGATCAAAGTTAATTCTAGTTTTCTCAGATGCCAACACCTACATGCTTCCTCAGGACCACACATCATCTAACATCACCTATATATTTCAAAAAGTATCATTTCATCTCATAGCCTTTAAAAAAGCTGTCAGAACAAATGCCAAGGCATTCTAGACTCTCTCCATCACTCCAAACCCATAGCTAAGTTTAACAAGAGCTTTCTTCCTGTTCAGTTTCCATTCTAGAATGAATCTGCCCCTTTATCTAATTTTAACTCTTCAATAATCCTCCCATTAGAATCATGACATCTCTGATCTTTTCAGTATTTCCATTGTGCCAAAGCGTAACTGTTCCATGTATCACTGTGGACAGCCTGACTTTGCTTTCAAAACTGTGAATGCCCGTGCTGGGGAGATGGCTCAGTGGGTAGAGCACTTACTGTGCCAGCATGAGGACTCAAGTTCAGATTCCCAGCATCCAAGTGAGGAGTCAGGTGGTGTAGCCTGGCACTGCAGTGTGAGGCAGGGACAGGCCAACCAATCCAGCCAATCAGTGAGCAGCGGGGTCAGTGAGTGAGAGCCCTTATCTCAAAAAGTAGAGTAGAGAACAACAGTGGGAAACATCCAGCATTAATTCTAACCTCCACATGCGTGTGCACCCTCAAACACACAGGTATATGCTTTCAAATAACACACACACACACACACACACACACACACACACACACACACGATACTCTTTCTTCTGTTATTCCTCCACCTACAAAAGACACTTTTGCCTTGTAAGGGTCTTTCCTACACATATATACAGCCCCATCCAAAACATCACATTAGTTTTTGCTTGCTCTAAACTTCTCCACACAGGACAATACACTTCTTCAGTGCAGAAGTTACACCATGTTTCAGTAACCACCAAAGATCCTCAGCTGCCACCAAGCATTCAGCCCATCTTTCTCAGCATTCTAGATTCATACCACATAGCAATGCCCAGATCTCATCATATAATAGGAAGACTCTACTTTCTGTCAAAATACAATCTAACAGTTACCCTCTGGCCCACTAACACTACTTCTAATAATCTACCCCAAGGAAATCATTGAAATACAGACAAAGATACACATGACACTCACTGCATATTATATATAATAACCTCAAATTGGAAAGCATCTCGGTCTCAACAATGAGGATAGTTAAATAAATTACAGTGCATAACTACAATGGGATATTATGAAGCCTTTAAGGATCATGTTTTCAAAAGATATTTAAAGACAGAAAACGTTCATGATATTCTATAGAATTAGAACTGAAGGGAAGAAGAAAACACTTTCATAAATACGAAGGACCGCTGAGCAGGAGTTAAGTTGGTTTATGTGATCATACTGGGAGAGACACAGGGAGCATCAATAAGAGAAAGCTACCTAGAAACACATTTTGGGTGAACAGAAGCTGAATTCCCTAATGGCTGTCATGACCCAAGCCATAAATGATTTTCAGAGTAGATGATGGGCAGGGTGAATTGGGAAGGACAGAGAAGAAGAGGCTTACAGAAAGGAGGGGTGTGGCTAGAAAGGAGGGGCATGGCCAGAAAGGAGAGGAATGGCCAGAACCTGGAGGGCTAGTCAACACAAGCAAGAGCAGACTGATGTGGCTAAGTGTGGCCCTGGGCCATACTGTATTAGCCCATGGCTGGCCTTCACCAAACCACATGGGGTAGCATCTGTCTCATTCTCAGGCTTCCAGATGAAGGGTTCTTTTCTCTTCTGAAGAATCCTGGCTGGTCTAGGTAATTCCTACCTTAACCATGTGGAAGCTGGGTCCACTTCAAGAATAGGGAGCTGTGGTCTTTGTTAAAGAGGCTGGGGACAAGAGGGACAGAGCAGAATGTGGGCATATGGTGTACCTTATTCTTTCATTAGCTGTTAATCAGAACTATCTTGTGTTATTTTACTAGGTCTATGTGGGGGCTTTGGAAACGGCTAGGCTGTAAGGTAACTTCAGTCAATGATAGGTCACTGGGGAAGGGCAGAAATGTTACCTTGGAAAATGACAAAAAGGAGAATTTTAAGACAAAGAAGAACCAGGAAAGATGAGCTTTGAAAGGTCTAAGTACTTCCTAGTTCTGGCATCTTGGGTTTCCATTCCTGTTCAGTTTCTGGGTCTTTTTTTTACAATGGTCTGTTCTGGAGATTACTCAGTCTAACTTTATATTCCTCCTCCTGTGTTAGGGGCATCATTATCTACTCAGGAAATCATCTATGGCTTTGGGCAATGATAACTGTTAGAAAATTCATTTTCTATCCAGCCAAAATGTGTTACTAGGTAGGACAGCCTTGATTAGATATGATGAAAATACCTGAGGTCCCCCTTCTCACACCATCACATGCCACCTTCACCATGGGAAACTGTCACTGAGACCCTTCAACAATTCACCTGACAGTTCTTAGAACCACCCAAGTCACCCAAAATAGGAAAGGCTAAGAAACAGTTAGAAGCCAAGAGTAGACAGAGTGGCTAAATGCCATGAGATATGTGTGGTGGGAGGCAGGACTGAAAATAGAAAATAAATAGAAAAAAGTCTGGTATGGCCATGTATGGCTGTGATCCTAGCACTTGGAAGTGGAGGCAGGAGGCCATTGGGTTTGAGGTCAGACCAAGCTATGCAGATAGTTAGTTCCAGGCCAGCCTGGCCAACAGAGTGAAACAGGATTTCAAAACACACACACACATGCACACACACACACACACACACACACACACACACACACACACACGGGGAAGGGGGCTTGCTGTGTAAAGCTTTTGCCATGCCAGGTTCAACAGCATGCATCCATAATCTATAATCCTAGTGCTGGGGGCAGGTGGAGGTTTACTTGGGAGGGGATAGCAAGACAGGTGAATTCTGGGAGCACACTGGCCAACAAGTCTAGCCAATCAATGAGCTCTAGTTTCAGTGATGGATGCTGTCTCAAAAACTTAGATGAAAAGCCATAGAGGAAGAAGATCCCTGACCTAGACCTCTGACCTTCACAGTCAGGCACACACACGAATGCATACACCACACATGAGAGAGGCAGGGAGAGGGAATAGGAACATACATAAATACTAAGGAAATAAGAATGAATAAGATATCACTGTTGGCAGAGCCAGGCGGATCTCTGTGAGTTCGAGGCCAGCCTGGGCTACCAAGTGAGTCCCAGGAAAGGCGCAAAGCTACACAGAGAAACCCTGTCTCGAAAAACCAAAAAAAAAAAAAAAAAAAAAAAAAAAAAGATATCACTGTTGATAATAATAATGTACCAACGTTTTTAACTAAGGCCAGAATAACATATTAAACATAAGATAGTAATCTCATGGCAACTGAAATAGAGGATGTGGGAAATTTCTTTTCTATCATCTAATTTTTCTGTAAATTAAAAACTATTTTTACAATCAAAAGGTTATTTAAGAATATAATCAAGGGTTCAAAAGAGGAGGCTGAGTGGTTGAGAGCATGTTTTGCTCTTGCAAAGGTCCCAAGTTCGATTCCCAGGACCCACATGATGGCTCATAACCCTAGTTCCAAGGATCCAATGGGCACACACATGGTGCATATACTTGCATGCAGGTAAAACATAAAAGTAAAAATAAATAGATCTTTAAAACATTTTCTAAAGAGTATTTTCAAAGTGTGGTGTATGAAAATCTTTCAATAAATAAACATTTTTAGAGATAAAATAAAATAGCAATGGACCATACATCAAGCCTGAGCCTGTATGACCTTCAAGTATGGCCTTACTCCTTTCCTAGATATTTTCTGGAAATCATAAAGGCAAGACTAGCTTTTTGTTAGTAGTAAAGAAACATCTTGCCCTGCAGCCTTTGTGACCTAGGCTTTGCCTCATCAGCTGAGATCCCAGCCAGAGCACAGGAACCAGCCCATGATCTCCCAGCCAGAGTACAGGAACCACCCCATGATCTCCCAGCCAGAGCACAGGAGCCACCCCATGATCTCCCAGCCAGAGCACAGGAACCAGCCCATGATCTCACAGCCACTGGACAGGAGCCAGACCATGATCTCCCAGCCAGAGCACAGGAACCACCCCATGATCTCACAGCCACTGCACAGGAGCCAGACCATGATCTCCCAGCCACTGCACAGGAGCCAGACCATGATCTCCCAGCCAGTGCACAGGAACCAGCCCATGATCTCCCAGCCAGTGCACAGGAACCAGCCCATGATCTCCCAGCCAGAGCACAGGAACCAGCCCATGATCTCCCAGCCAGTGCACAGGAACCAGTCCATGAGCTCAGTCAGGATCATCAGCCATCCTTGAGATGGACTTCATAAACTCAAACACAGTCTCTTTGGTTACTGTAAAGGTAGCCCTGGCGACTTAAAGTCACCGAATTGTGACTTGGTCAGGAAGCCCTTGCTTGTCCTCTCAGCCATCTTTCTCCCCTCTCTCTTATTCTTTCTTCTTAAAATCTATATGAAAAAATGTCTCTTAATACACTCCAACTCTGCTTCAAAAGAGGAGTTTATTTAAAAACAAAAGCATGTCGACT
Source organism: Peromyscus eremicus (assembly GCF_949786415.1). Classification (NCBI taxonomy): domain Eukaryota; kingdom Metazoa; phylum Chordata; class Mammalia; order Rodentia; family Cricetidae; genus Peromyscus; species Peromyscus eremicus. The sequence goes on along the minus strand of NC_081422.1, from coordinate 42,421,712 downwards.
GAAGAAACTAGAGATCTTTGGGCTGTGTGAGCCCTTTTGTAGAAGCTGGCTATGGGGAAACAGATTAGATAGAGAAGCAGCACTAAGAAACCAAGAACAAAGTGCTTTTGCTGGGAGAACCAGGGAACCAGTTTCATCCTGAGCCTGGAGTTTGGGTCTGGTTCCTGCCAGCAATGCCCCTGCTTCCCCAGGCCTCCAGATCTACACGCAATTGTCTGCCCGGTTGGGAGCGGAGCAAGCAGGGCCGTAGATCAGAAGGCTTTGTGTTAAGCAAGACAAAGCCAACATGTGCTGCCTACCTGCCACTCAGACACCGGTGTCACTGTCTATTCGCTCACCCAGAAGAAAGCTGTTCTTTCTTTCTTTCTTTTTTTTTAACAAAGAGCTGCACAAGTCAATGACTTATACACCTTCCAACAGAGAAAACAGAACCCACTGGAGCTGAGGAGTCAGGTTGCCAGGCCATGAGGCATTGTCTAGAGAGGTAATGCGTACTTCTTCCTTCTGTAATCCCAAAGTCATGTTTCATGGGAGCAGAAAGCCTGAAGCCAAACAGGGTGGTTGAATGGTGTTCTGTCATGGAGGAAAAAGAGGCCCCGGGATGAAAGAGAGACTGAGGAGCCAAATGTAACCTTTCCCTGGTAATCAGAAAGCAGAATTTTAGGCTCAGGTTCGCCTATAAATCCACCACTTGGGAGGCTGAGGCAAAAGGCTCATTTTTAAGACCAGTTAGTAAGGCTAGAGAGAGCACTTACCTGGTAAAGCTCTTGTCTAACAAGCGTGGGGACCTGAGTTTGATCTCCAGAAGCCGTGTCAAAAAGCTAGGCAGGGTGGCTTTCACTTGTAATCTCATTGTTGGGGAGGCAGAGACAGGTGGATCCCTGGGGCTCACAGGCCAGCCAGCCCAGTCTAATTGGTGAGTTCCAGGCCAAGTAAGAAAACCTTGTCAAAAAAAAAAAAAAAAAGGAAGAGAAAAGAAAGAAAGAAAGAAAGAAAGAAAGAAAGAAAGAAAGAAAAAGTATATATATATATATATATATATATATATATATATATATATATATATAAACTGTGTCTGAGGAAAGACATCTAAGATTGTGCATGCCCACACATGTGCATATATACCTACACACAAACATGTGTGTACACACATACACATAGGTCACCAGGCTGGGCTACATAGCGAGAGACTGCCTATAAGAAGAAAAAAAAAATAAGCACAAATGTGCAAAGCGTTGTTTCTGTGGCTTGAAATACTAAGTCCCAGGCCCCTGGCTCTTGAGTGCCTGTGGGTGGTGGGTCCAGCCCTGTGCCCTGCCCTGCCCTTCCCTGCCCTGCCCTGTTCTGCCCTGTAATTTGACAGGCTCTGGGCTGACTTCCGCCCCAGAACTTACCCCTAGCATGGGCTCTCTGAAACCGGCTGGTGCTTAGAACCCAGAGCGTGCCCTCCAACAGGGCCTACTTACCACCACCACCCCTCCTTGCTCACATCCCCAAGGAAAAGAAGTAGGGAAAAGTTTGGGGGGTCTTGTGATTAAAAAATTGGCGGGGCGATGTCTCATGCATGCATCTGTTATGCTAAAATAACCATCCTTTCTAACCAGGCCCACCTGCTGTCTTTTTCAATTTTAAGTATTTCTAAGTAGCAATCAAATCAGTATAATTTGTTCTTTATCTCGGCGAAACCATTGTGAAAGAAAAATGTGACCATTATGTTCCATCAGGGAAATACAAGCCCTTTATCTGCAGCCTTCTCTATATTCTATCGGATCTCGCAGTTGTCATTACGCCAGTTGTATTTAATGTTGTTCAAATGAACAGAGCTTTCTTTAATCACTACAGCCTTCTTTTTCCTAAATGCTTTTTTCCAAGGTTATGGTTTTCAGAGATAAATACATAAATACCAATGTTATGAATACGTTAAGGGTATCCAAGAGACAGCTTTCAGGATTTGTAGCAAGAACCTGCTGTCACTGGAGTTCCACAATAGCTGGCTGATGTTTTGAGTATGAAGTTACTGGGTATTAGGCAAAGGCCTGGTGCCCCACATGGAGGCAGGAGGCTATTTTGAGCCAATCACAATAGGCCACTCAGTCAACGCTGACTTTGGAAATCTGGCATCAGGATCCTCACGGCTCCTAACCAAAGCCAGTGAGTCCAGAACTGCGGGCAGCCTCCCTTCACAGAGGGAGGGGGATGGGGAGGAGAGCTGTCCTGTAGGCTTCCAGACTCCACTGCGTAGAGCGTCTGATTCTAAAGGCAAGTGTGAGGACCGAGGCTATGCTTTTAAATCTAAGAGTGACCGCCCACTTCAATTTACTCCATCTGGAAAATAAGAACGAGGCAACAGGAGGTGGGATGACTTTTCCCAACATGCGTGTCCAGTTTCCAGCAGAACTGGACTAGCACCCAAGTCCAGTACAAGTATAGTTTTGTTTTGTTGCCAACTGGAGTACCCCAGCTCTCTAGCAAACATTACTAGGGATGATGCTGAGGTTAGAGGAATTCTGCACTTAGTCACTCAGACATCTGTTCAGAAAACACTTATTCTTCGTGAGGTGCTGAGAATAATAATACTTACTATTAATAGCTAATATTTTTGAGTGCCTGTCACTATCCTAAGCACTAGGTGAAAATTAATGTATTTTCTCTCCCAGTAACCCTAGGGGCAGGTGTTATGGTGACTGTCATTTTATAGACAATAGAGGCCAGGCACAGAGAGGTTGAGTGTCCTGCCCAAGGGCACACACTGAGGATTCCCATCCAACAACAGGTGTCCAGAGTCAGCAGTCTAGATTCCTACAAAGGGACAATTTTCCCAAATCACTGAAAGTGCTGAACGGCTGTGTGCTGAATAAAGCATTGTATCCTGCCCCTGAGAAACTCACAATGCAGAGGGAAAACATTCACGTCAACAAATAAAGAAAACTCAAGATATGATATAATGCGTCTAGAGAGAAACAGAAACAAGTCCCAGTGGGGAGTGCAGAGGAGGGAGGGTGAGATGATTACTAAGTAGGAGTCTGTGGAGGGTCTCTGCAGGGTGGAGAACTCTGGCTGGACAGACGTCCTGGGGAGTCCTCTGAACAGTCAGCAATCCAGGTGTGCAGGATCTCTCCAAGTTCTTACGTCTAATAGATCACTGTATAACCCTCAAAGGGTCACTAATGACCTCAAGGATATGCCAACCCAGCCTCTCAGCTGAGGAAATGCTACAGAACCCAAACATGGATTCTGGACTTCCAGGAAGTCATTCCTCCAATGGTGGACACTGTGGTACTCTGCCTCCCCTCCCTGTCCCACTGAATTTCTTGTCGCCCAGGCTGCCCTCCAACTTATGGTAGAGCTAAAGATGGCCTCCCTGGGTGGGGTCAGCTTATGGCTTTTCCTGGGCTCAGGAATTGCCTGCCAGAAGCTGTGTCTGGGCCTCTAAGCCTGTCATGGCAGCTGTGTGGTCAAGCTGTTTTGCCCTCCCCCACAAAGGTATGTGCCTATGATCCCAGCACCAAGGAGGCCCTAGCAGACTCAAAGGGTGACCTGGTAACAGATACCCTGCACCTCATACTCAGAGGGTGGCCTGGCTGCAGGTATCCCACATCTCATACTCAGAGGGGTGGCCTGGTTACAGGTACTCTGCATCTCATACTCAGAGGGTGGCCTAGGTACAGGTACCCTAACTACAGATATCCCACATCTCATACTCAGAGAGTGGCCTGGCTACAGGTACCCCACATCTCATATTCAGGGAGTGTCCTGGCTACAGGAACCCCATATTTCATACTCAGGTGGTGGCCTGGCTACAAGAACCCCAAATCTCATCAGAGAGCTGCCATAGAACACATCTCAGAGACCCCTTGACTGCAGAGGATCCTCAAATAACCAACCCCAACCCCTTGGGTGATCTAGAAACCTCTCATGTAAGAATCCACGTGCACCCTCTCCCGTAGCTCCCACCTGCGCCCAGACACTTTTGATCCTTGGTTTTCTCAAGGGAGAGGGAACTGAAGCATTGTTAAGTGGCTGCAGCCTTACTCTGGGACCCATCTTCAAGGCCGTGGCCCAGAATCCTCCGCTCTTCCTACAAACGGGACTGCGCAGTGTTCACAGAGTGACACCTGTCGTTAACGAGGTTGAAAGCTTGTTTTGTTCCTAGCCCTGCTTGCTGACCAGGAAAACAAATAGCACCACTCTATGTTACAGTAACTACTAATCGGAGTTCATTTCACAGCCTCAGCCAGTGCCACAAACACTGTGTAACTGAGATGTCGGAGAAGGTGATTAAACATCATGTGGGGCTGAAGGGGGAACCTCTAATTAGATGGTTCTCAGGCTAGTGTGGAAGAATGAGTCTAGTTAAGAAAGAAAGCTTGTCTTCCCCGCGAGTCTGCTGTGGGTCAGGTACCAGGCCTGATGCCACACTGACTATCACACGGATACACGTCAGTTTGATGTCGTTCCCATTTTAAAGAAGGGAATTGCAAGCTGGGGAGATGGCTCAGTAGGCCATGTGCTTGCTGTACAAGTATGAGACTGGGATTTGGATCCCCCCCACAAAAAAAAAAAACACTTAAAACTGGTTTTTAGCCAGTGTAGAATTTGTCTCTGTAACCCAAGTACTCCTACAGCTAGACAGCAAGAGGGGACAAGAGGATCCATAGAAACTCACAGGCCAGTTGGCCTGGAATATGAAGAGGCAAAAGCCAGGAGACTGTCTTAGGCAGCGACCAGCACCAGAAATTGTCCTGTGACCTCTACAGGCAGGCCATGGAATGTTCACACTGTCACTCACATACACAAGCATGTACATAATGTGTAGAGTAAAAGGGCCAGCCAAAGAACCCCACCCTGACCCTGAAACTAGAGCCTGTAAAAGAAACACACCCTGGCCCTGAAGCCGGAGCCAGAGAAAGAAATACACTTTGGCCCTCAAACCAGAGCCAGTGAAAGAAACACACCCTGACCCTGAAACCAGAGCCAGAGAAAGAAACACACTTTGGCCCTGAAACCAGAGCCAAAGAAACACACCCTGGCCCTGAAGCCGGAGCCAAAGAAAGAAACACACTTTGGCCCTGAAACCAGAGCCAGTGAAAGAAACACACCCTGGCCCTGAAGCCGGAGCCAAAGAAAGAAACACACTTTGGCCCTGAAACCAGAGCCAGTGAAAGAAACACACCCTGACCCTGAAACCAGAGCCAAAAGTTTAAAAAGGGCCAGTAAAAGAAACACACTTTGGCCCTGAAATCAGAGCCAAGCACACTCTGCCCCTGACCAACTGAGGATGAAACCAACCAATCCTTGAGCAGGAAAACTGACAAATTCCCGAGCACAAAACCAACCTTTCCCCGAGCATGAAATCTAGCTCATCTCTGAGCTTGTGAAGCTCAGGGATTGAAATCTGACCAATTCCCACCCTGAAAATCTTTTCCCTGGAAAAACTCCGCCCCTAATAAGCCCTGAGCCTGTTCAGTTGGCAGCTGACCTTTTCCACCCTGGCAGAGGCAGCCACTCTCCTTGATTCCTCCTTCCCAAATAAATCTCTTGAAAGAGTTTTGGGTGAAGACCTTCTTTCTCCAGAGCAGAGCAGAATCTCTGCTGGGAAACTCCCCAGTGGAGCGGAGCAGAGAAGCAACCAACACCTCTGCTGGGAAACTCCCTTAGAGGAGCGGAGCAGAACTCAGCTGTAAGGGCTCTCTCTCAGAGAGGAGCAGGACCGCCACATCCTGCGTGGAGACCATCCTCCACCAGAACACAGCTTCAGGTATAGCCTGACTTCCAACAGTCAGGGTACATTTCCCTCCAGAGCTGTAACACTTGCAATGTGTGCAATGTGTGAACATACATACACACAAACTCAGGGTTTTTCGTTTTTGGTTTTTTTTTTTTTAAAAAAGAAGGTAACTGGAGCGTGATGTTCTATGACTGGCTAACAACCCCAAAGTGATAACAGTCACCAGACTCTCCCTTTTAAAAAATCGGTATGTTTATTTGTAATTTATGCATATCAATTTGCCTACATGTATGTGCATCCACAGTGTGCATGATATCTGAGGGGGCCAGAAGAGGGCATCAAATCCCCCGCAACTGAAGTTACAGACAGTTGTGAGTCACCATGTGGGTGCTGGGAAAGAAACCTGGGTCCTCTGCAAGAGCAGCTAATGTTCTGAACTGCCGAGCCATCTCTCCAGCCCCTAAATTCTCCTCTTTTATCTACAGTGGCAGCGACATTAACCAAAACAGCAAAGTTAATCCACCTACTATTGAATACTGACATTGGATAACGGGGAGAGGAAGGGTCTCAATTCTTATGCAGTTGAATCCTCAGATGCTGGTTAAGTGAAAGACAGCCCCCATCACAGAGCTGAGTGGCCCCTCTCCTAGCCACCAAGACAACCAAGTTGGACCTGGTGGACCAAAGGGGTTGGGGAAAGCTGGGGAAGGAGCACACGGTGGTGAAGTGTTGGGGAGCAGAGGGTCTTGTCCCCTCATCCTCTACCACCTTGCTCCTGCTGGTAATGCTAGACAATGAAGTTAAATATAAAAATAGGCTGCACTGGGAAGTCTCACCTACAGAAAGATTAATGGTCAAATGCTTTCAAAACAGTGCACCTTTGTTCAATTAAAAACTGAGAGCCAGGTGTGGTGGCTTACCTCTGTAATTTCAGAACTCAGGAGGCTGAGGCAGGAGAATCACCAGAAGTTTGAAGCCAACCTGGGCTACATAGTGAGTTCTAGGCCAGCCTGGGCTACATAGTGAGTTCTAGGCCAGCCTGGGCTATGTAGTGAGTTCTAGGCCAGCCTGGGCTATCCAGTGAGTTCCCCACAAGCTTAGGCTACAGAGTGAAATCCTACCTCAAAACAAACAACCCATGAATGTGGAAAACGTATTCTTCTCCCTTGTCTAGGGGGTGCAGATAATTTAGAATTCATGCTTTACAACTTTGGAAATGATAGCATTGGGTATTTATTAGAATATAATAATAATTTACTTTAAATTTTTATTTATATGAACATACTAGCAAGTAATCATATAAGATTATATAAATTATGACAGTTAAATCCTATTATTTTACTATTATAAAAATAGCAGTTATTTTGTACCAACAAAAATATCAGGACTTTTGTATTTGAAAATAGTATAGAATCATAATGCAGGAACACCCCAAACCGCATTATAATTGTGAATTATGTTCTCATTCTATGCCACCTTCCACAACATTAACCAGTGTCTGTGTGTGTGTGTGTATGTGTATGTGTATGTGTATGTGTGTGTGTGTGCATGTGAGTGTGTGTGCATGCTCACCCGATTGTGCATGAATATGTTCATGTGAGTATGAGCTTGTGTGGGTCATGTAGGTGTAGGTACACATGCGCATTTGTCCACATGTGTGTAAAGGTCAGAGGGGTCAATTTCAGGTAGCTCCTTCGTCAATCACGTCTCTATCTTATTTATTGGGATGTGGTCTCTAACTGGATCCAGAACTCACTGACTGAATAGAGCCAGCAAGCCCCAGGGGTCCTCCTGTCTCCACTGCTTCAGCCCCAGCACGGCAGGTGCACACTGGTTTGCTCAGCCTTTTCTGTGGATGCTAGAGATTCAAACTCAGCTTCTCAGGTTTTACCAACTGCGCCATCTCCCAGTCCACAGCAAGCTGAAGAACACTTGTTTTTCCTATCTGCTCAACATCTCAGGAGCATGAAACAGGAATTATTTTATGCCCACTCAACAGATAAGAAGGTTGAGTCTTTGGTGTATATATAGCTCAGTGGTAGAGTGCGCGTACAGCATGTACACAGCCCTGGGTTGCCTTCTAGCATCAAAAGGAAAAGAAAGAAAACAGTCGGTATGTGGTCCTTTGGAAGTATCTAAGCAGGGACTTGAGCCCAGAGCTGACGACAAAAAGCTGCAAGCTTTGTCCTGTTTCCTCTTGTGTCTTCTGTTGGGGCTTTCCTCTGAGTTCTCCATGTACTGACTCCAGACAGTCACCTCCTTCCTTCCCTCTGCCAAAAACTCTTCCAGGGAGAGGGAGAGGGGGAGAAGAGCTTATTACTGTATTTATCATTGTTGTTGTTATTATTATTGTTGTTGTTGTTGTTGCCTTTGTTTTCAAATGAGGGTCACACTTTGGTATTTGCATTCTGTACTCCTCCCTGGAGTGTGCAGACAACAATATGCAGCTGTTGCTCCAAAAAGGGAAACTAAGGCCCAGACAATCGACATCTTCTGCTCCTCGCCTTTTGCCACTGAAGTAAAGCTGTGTGAATCTTTATATTCTGGGCACCCAGGTCCCTTGGGCCACACACGCCCCAGTCATCCCCAGCTTCTTTGCTGTGTCTGCTTCTCCTCTTCCTGCCCATCAAAGCCAAAGCTCAGCTACTCTCACACTGAGAAAAGATGTGCTAGTCATACAAAAATGTCGGTGACCGTTTCAGATCTTTGTCCCTCCCAAGAGAAGCTAGAGCAGTGTAGAGTAAAGGATGCCTTAGCCCCAAACTTAAGCTCCTGAGAGGGATTCTCACCACACTAGCTTTGCATGTGGGAAGCCCTGGGTTCCATCTCCAGCAAACACACACACACACACACACACACACACACACACACACACACATACACACACACACACACACACACACACACACACACACACACACATGTCAGTGACTACAATGAGAATAAGAAATAGCCCTGATTGTCTTGCAGGGCTCTCCATCAACTCCACAAGGAAGGTGCCTGGCCTCTCTTTTACAGAGGAAGACTCTGAGGTTCGAAACATCTCAGCCTCTTTGCACAGGGATGGCAGTAGCTTCCAGAAGGAAGTGGTATTCTGTGGCTATTTGTTCTGAATTGATAGCATCCCCTCCTGGAGGGAAGTGAGAGGGCTCAGGAAATTCAGGAGAGTTTTAACTCACAGACAACTCAGGACACTTGCCAGGCCCCTCTGGGCACAGTCATATAAGCAGTAAATACGCAGAGGCGGGGAGACTACTTCAAGCTGTTCGGGGAGCTCCAGGGATGTGGCTTTCTGGAATTCTTGACCGTCCTGGGGCCAGCTTTTTGCTGGTGCAGCTGCCCAGGTTGCCCATGCTCCTGTACGTAACTGCAGCGTTTTAAATGAGAACTGTCAAGCCAGGCGGTTGGTGGTGCACGCCTTTAATCCCAGCACTCGGGAAAACAGAGGCAGGTGGATCTCTGTGAGTTGGAGGCCAGCCTGGTCTACAGAGTGAGTTCCAGGACAGCCAGAGCTACACAGAGAAACCCTGTCTTGAAAAACCAAGAGAGAAAGAGGGGGAGGAGGGGGGAGGGGAGGGGAGGGGGAGAGGGAGAGAGAAATGTCCCCCACAGTCTCAGGCATTTGAATACGTGGTCTCCAGTTGGTGGAGCTGTTTCGGGAAGGCTTAGGAGGTGTGGCCTTGTTGAAGGTGTGTCCCTGGAGGTGGGCTTTGTGAGTTTAAGACTTGGGCCATTTCAAGTACACTCCCCTCTGTCCTGTGCTTATGTGTTTTGTGCCCTCAGTGTCCTGTGCAAGCTACCAAGCCTGACACTGGCTGCTGTGCCCCCCTATCGTGATGGACTCTCAGCCGTCTGGAACTTGAGCCCAAAGAAGTCCTCCTTCTCTATAAACTGCCTTGCTCAATCAAGAAAACGGCCTTTCCAGGCTTGCCAGCTTAGGCCAGAGGGCTATGGAGGTAGGTAGAATGCTGCCCATATCCGTTCAGCTGGTTGTGGAAGCAATGGTCATCTGGCATTGGAAATTCGAGCCGGTGTTTATTCACCAGGGGGAGCAAGACTAAAAACAAGCCGTCCTACCTGATACGCTGCTCCTGTCCAAAGTCACTGAAAATTCATTCATAAGGTAATTTTAAATGTCCTTGAGGGCTACTAGGTTCAGATAAGGGAAATAAATATGGTCCCATGTTCCCTAGAAGTCATGCCCTCCAAGACACAGTCCCAAACACTTTAATCCACAAAAGATTAAGAAATACAGTGTAAGGGACTGGAGGGTGGTTTATTATTGACTAAGAGCACTTGTTGCTCTTGCAGAGGACCAGAGTTCAGATCCCAGCATCTGAGGCAGGTGGCTCCCAACTTCCTACAACTCCAGCCGAGGGTGGGGTGGAGAGGTGGGGAGATCTGACTCCCTCTTCTGTAGCTTCCATGGTCACCTGTATACACACACATAAATAAATAAATAAATAAATAAATAAATAAATAAATAAATAAATAAATAAATAAATAGAATCTTTTAAAAATACAGCTTACGCCGGGCGGTGGTGGCGCAGGCCTTTAATCCCAGCACTCGGGAGGCAGAGCCAGGCGGATCTCTGTGAGTTCGAGGCCAGCCTGGGCTACCAAGTGAGTTCCAGGAAAAGGCGCAAAGCTACACAGAGAAACTCTGTCTTGAAAAACCAAAAAAAAAAAAAAAAAAAAAAAAAAAAATACAGCCTACAAGTCAGTCTCTATAACAGGACCCATCCACACACGCATAGCTGAGACAAAACTTTCATCCGACTGACCCTTGTTACATATGCTACTAGGAGTTCTGATGATCTGTTTATTTCTTTCTGATGCACTGTGAAACTGGCTTAGAGACTAAAGGACAGATCGACGGAAACCTCGTAGTGGAAGATGGAGCTGAGTCAGTGCTGATGGGCTGGGAAGCAGTGGCTTGTGAATAATCATTTTCCCAGACACTGCAGGCGGGTAGGACTTCCTGGAAGAACTGGCCTCTCAGCTGAGACGTGAGTCTAAGATCATGCAGACATGTTTAAGCCCTTCAGAGCAATGTGTGTGTTATCCCATGGACCATGGTAAGCTGCTAGAGCCTGTGAGACAGGTATGGGAATCATTACACCTGAGGGTGGAGACTCGGGTTCTCCCTCTGGGAACAGGGCACCAAGGCATGTCCTTCTCCCTTTTAAGTGAGGTGGAGCCCTGAGACTGGGTTGGTCCAATGAAACATGAGCCAGACTGGTATGCGCTACTGAAAGCTTTAGACTCAGTCAATAATCTGCCATGTTTATGTTCTCTTGGAATGATGACTGTGAGGATACGGCTCAACAGATGTGATCTGTGGAGCAGAAAGTGGAAAAGCTCATTAACTTGGTGATGAGCACTCTAAAAAAAAAAATTCAGACCAGAGAACAAGGCTGTGGATGTGTCTAGTGAAGAGCTCACGTCTGAATAAGGAATTAAAGATGAAGGAAGGAGCTGGCCACATAGTAATCTCAAAGTTGACTTTATCAACCAGAAGGTACAGTAAGTGCAAAGGGCCTGAGACAGGTGTGTGCCTGAGGGTGGCTGGCATGAGCTCAGTGCACTTTCTCAAGGGGCCATGCCTTCTGGGACCATGAGTCCCCAGAGCACTCTGGGAAACAAGGTTCTGCCTTGTACTGTTTTGAAAAAGAAACAAGAGGAAGTTGAGGGACACCAGAGCAGAACAGTCCGCATCTTTCAGAGATGTACCCTAAAGCTTCTTGCTGGGATGGGGACTCTCCATGCGTGACTTCTGTGAAAACGACCTTCCCTCCTAGGGCCAGAGCTGACCGCTTCCAACCTCCTTCCTTGCTGCTCTCTGGAGAAGGAGCGAGCACACACACAATTTGTTTAAGCAAACAAGTTGTGCCGAGTTGTGGGATTTAAAATCTCTCCTTGCTAAAAATAAACCGGTTGTGGAAAATCCCCAAAGATAAAGTACATCTCTCACCTTGGGGGGCCCCCCCGCGCTGGGCTTCTAGCCCTTATCATTAGCTGTAATGTGAGGTCAGGAGGGATGGTCCTGTTGCTCTCAGATGTGTGGGCTGCTGGCTGATTTCCTGGGGCCCCTGAGAGAAAAACACAAGCTCTGCTTTAGAGCAGTGCTGGGTTTGTTTATCAGTAATGATCTTTTCCTTAAGATTCTTCAATGCAAGCTTCTCCCTGACTGTCCTTCCAGCCACCATCTTGTCTCTGGTCTTGCATAGGGTTAGTGGTCCAGAGAGCCCAGAAAACGAAACATATGCTCTCTTTCCTCTCAACCCAGATCAGAGAGTGGAGAGCTGGTTCCCATATATTCTCTAGGATGTCCAGACAAAAGATGGAAAGTTCCAGCTCCCGGGGCAGTCAGCAATGACAATTGGGCTCAGTCCAGCAGTGACCACAGCAGTCACTCCGTCTGCTGTCCCGTGGTATCACTGGTCTCTCTATACATGCGTGCCCATCATGGTCAGAGCTACTCTGAGTCATCTCTGTGCCAGGCTGATCTACCGTTTACATCAGCACCCCAGAGCAACCCAATTCTGTCACTGGAAAGTGAGTTTCAGGTAGGTGCTATGAAGTAATGGGGCCACTTTACCCTCTCAAGTGACATCAGCTGCTGCTGAGCGCTGAAGCCTAAATCATGGAAGGACTGTGGTCTCTGCCTCTATGACAGGTGTATCCATATATATATATATATATATATATATATATATATATATATATATATACACACACACACACACATATATATATAGATGTGTCACATGTATGCATTGTGTGTGAACAATAATGTCCGATCCCTGCCGTGGGATGGATTCATGCAAAGGCAGAGGAAGGGATACTGATGGAAAGAGCATGCACGGCAGAGGTAAGAAGTGAAAATAGCAGAGAGAGTAACACTTGAGAAAACAAAGAGAGTCCTATAAAGCCAGATGTGGTGGGATGCTCTTGTGATCCTAGTGCTGGGGTAGTGGAGACAGCCAATCTAGCCTACTTGGAGAGTTCCAGGCCATTGAGGGACAGTGTTTCAAAAGACTAGGTAGATGGTGTCCGAGGAGTGACATCTGAGCTTGATCTCTGGTCCTCACACCCATGTGCAAATACATGTGAACCTGTACACCCAAGAACATGCATACACACACATACGCACACAGTAACACTGTTGTTGTTTGGAGACAGGGTCTCATGTAGCTCCACTCTGCTCTCAAACTTGCTATGTAGCTAAGGGTGGCTTTCAACTCCTGGTCGCCTTTCAACCCCCTTCTACCTCAGGGTACAAAGACATTTTATTGGGCCTTACGGGGTGGGGGTGGGGGTGTCTCAAACAGAGGGAGTGGACTGTGCCAAGACCCAGGGATGTGCGGATCTTTGGCCAATGTCACTGGGCAATACGAAGCACTTCAAGACGGTTTTAAAGTTGGAGATCAGGTACCAGCCCATATGAATGTGTTCTAACGGCTTCAGAAAAGGCAGCTACATAATTTGTCACCACCACACAGTCACATATACGCCTCATACCAGCAACAAAGCTGTGGAGAGCAGAGGCTACAAACAGGAATCGTGATAACGATTGCATCAAAAAGAAACTCTTGAATACATTGTCTATTGGAATGGACCCTTTGAGTTATTTGCCTAGTGACCCTATAGCATGATTGCCATTATCCCCATTTGACAGGTAAGGAAGTGATGCTCATAGACACAGACTCCGCCGTAAGGAACTCCCAAATCAACTCTATTTCCTCCCGGCCTTGATGGAGCCGTTCTATTGATTTGGTGATTATGTCCTCTCCACACATAGGAGGCCAACTCACAATCAGAATAACAGAAACAACTAGCATTTATCAAGTTCTTATTCTCACCAAATAGTAAAATCCAAAGGGATGTTGGTAAGCTTAAGATAGGGCAGCATCCCCCCAAGACGTACTGGTGTAGAGGGTCTGAGCGGTGAATTGATATATGGTCATGATATCCACACCTGCAGGGTGGGCTGGAATATCACTAGCCTTCTCCTGTATGTGGCCATGCATGCCTTGGTGGCTTTCTGTTTGTTATGCAAGATGGCTGAGCAGCGTCACTTCTGATTAACACACACTTCCTGTAGGTGTGTTAGTGCATTCAATCAGGTTACTGTCAAGTCATGCCACCCAGGGAGCCGTTCTGCCTCCTGAAGGTGACTTTGCAGGTCTGTTCTGTACCAGCTTTAAAGTTTAATTGGTAACAGAACAGACAATCCTAAACTGTCCACAGACTCTCAAAGGCACATCACTTTACTCCCACCATCAAGAAAAACATACCTAACACACTAGAAAGCAGTGTATTTGATTAGGAACAGAAAATCATGCCAAGGAGTTAAAACTGGAGAGGTAGGTTGGATTATGGAACATAACATGGAATCATCCATCTCAAAATGACCTCTTGGGCTAGGGACATGGCTCAGTTGAAAAAGTACATGCCCTGCAAGCATGGGAACCTGGATTTGTTCCCTAGAATGCACAGTTTTAATAGGCCTGGCATGGCAATGCACCCTTACAATCCCAGCAGGGAGACGGAAACAGACTGATTCCTAGGGATCCCTGGCCAGCTGGCAAATTCCAGGCTAGTGAGAGACTCTGTCTCAAAAATACAAGGTAGAGGAGAAAACGCTCAAAGTTTCTCTCGTCTCCACGTGCACATCCACCACACCTATACAAACACACCCCCACATATGCAGGCTCTCACAAGCATAGAAACACAATTGTACATACACATGCACACACACATGTGCACACACACACACATGCGCACACACATGCACACACACATGCACACAGATGAGAGTCCTTGCTCCTCACGAGCTTTCATTTTGTAGCAGACAGTATCTCATTACCACTGGGAGCATAAATTCATGTATGTCTTTCAAATTCATTTTGTCCCTCATTCATTCTGAGTACGTTATGGACATCTGAAAGTACCATGCTTTGTCATCTACTGTTCCAACAGCAGCTCTGTGTCTCCACTTGGCTTCACCACCAGATGGGAGAGATTCAGAAGGAGAGCAGGAAAGAGGTAGTAACAGTCCCCTGTCCAAATCCAGCCTATACCTCCAATAAAAAAAAAAAAAAAAAAAACCACTTGAGTAGGAAAGGTACTACAGACAAGGTTTCTGGTCAGAATCCAAAGCCTGGTTAGGGTTGAGAAAAGTAGAACAGACGAATTTTAAATCTGGCTTAGATTGAAAATTTAAACTTCACTGAACTGTATTATTCAAATAAATAAGTCTTTGGCCAAGGTACCAAGAGGGAGGAAAGGGACATTATTAAGACCAGACCTGAGAAAAATCCAAAATCTAAAGCAAGTCCATAGATTGTTGCGTGAGGGATTTTTCTTAGCCCCGTCTTTCTGATCTCAGCCCCTGCCATCTGTCCCAGGTGATCTGTGATTTGATCCTCTCTCACTGGACCCTGCAAAGTTCTCCTTGCTGGTCCATCTTAATCCACCCTTGTCCTGACTGCTCAGTTTCCATCCAACTCTCTGTCTGACTTTGAAAACCCTCTGGCCCTAACTGCAAGCTTAAAGTTCTCCACGGATCTGGATGAAAACAAACTTAGCACCAGAGTTCAGGGTTCAAAGGGCACATTTAGGAACCAATATCTTCAGCTTCAGCCCTGGTTCTGCTCTGTGATAATAACGTTGGTTGGTTAACAAACTCTTGTATCTATCTCTGTGCTTCTGTGTTCTCAGCAAAATGGAGACTGTGGTGGACCCAACACCTAATGGGATAGCCAGCAGAATCCATTGTTAGATGTGGTCTGCTCTGAAAAACTGGGGCTGGAGAGGCGGCTCAGCCATTAAGAGCATGTGATGCTCTTGGAGATGACTGGGGTTTGGTTCCCAGTACCCACCGTCAGGCAGGTCACAACCACTTGTAATTCCAGCTCCAGGGCATCTCATGCTTTCTTCTGGCTTCTGAAAATACCTTCCCTTGCACACACACATGCAGTATTCACACACACACACACACACACACACACACACACACACACACACACACAAATACAAATAAAATCTTTAAGCTCTTAAAACACAGCAGTCACTGACCAGTGCCCACTCCTGTTATCCTAAGGAGCTGCATAGCTAGAGTTTAATAACAAAGCTGATCGTGGTCTGCAGAGAGTGCTAAAGAAACGGGCTTGCTCCTGTGTCTTCACTACCTGACATGGTGCGACAGTAAGGAACCTGGCAGCGGAAAGCGCACAATACATTTTTCCTGGCTGGCTGGACATATGGACATACAGACAGATGAATAAACGAATGACGTAACCCTCCTCCTAAACAAAGATTCTTGGCCCAAGGCTCTGGGTACTGTTTGTACAAGACCCTGATACCATCTGTGCATCACTCCTCGCTGGGCTCTAAAGCTGCACGGAAGGGGCTGTGGTAACTTAGCAACAGAGCCAGCTTCCATAGAGACGAAGCTGCAGACAATAAGATCAGGTGCCAGGTCCCACCCTACATTTGAGTGCAGAGCTCATGCAAACAGCAGCCTGCACCCCTGCCTGGAGATCCTGCAGGTCTTGACACTACCGGGAGGGCCAGACCGGGTCCAAATCCCGCTGGGCTGAGTGTAAGGAGCTCTAGAGTAGGCAAGATTAGTCTTTCTGGAAGTGTTAGGAAAGTGCAATATTCTCACAGAGCTCAAAGGACAGGCCACCTTTGGAAATGTCCTTCCAGGCCAGGAAAAGTAAGAAAGGGGGAGGCCTTGGTAGCCCCAGCTACAGCGAGAAGCAGCTAAAGGGCAGGGAACAGTGGTTATCCTATAAGATGCCCACCCACAAATGCATGCTGGGTAAAGTACTAGCGCTGAGTCTTTGTCACTTGTGCCAAGCTTTTGTTCTTGACTTTGTAAAGTGGGGCCCTAAAATGAGTGGGCCCCAAGGTCCCCAGCAAAGGCACAGGCAATGAATCCATACAAACCCACTCGGCCCCAAAGAAGGTGTTCTCACTTGGATTCAACAGAAAACCGAGTTCATTTTCTAGCTCCATTCCCTTCTGACCCGCCCCCGCCCCCAAATTTTGCCTGTGACTTGTTTGGAAGACATGGGGACATAGACAGTAGTAGATCCAACTCCCCACATCCCGTCCACTCACTCTTTCCTACTATTTCAAAACAAGGTTCACAGAAGCCTAAGGTGTGCTCTGAGTTGCTATCCTGGTGCCCAGGGAGAATGTACTATGCTGTTACAACTATCAGGCCTGTTGGTGGGATTCTAAAGGACGCTAACTGAGGCCATTGCCCCAAGCCCTTGAAGTCTCATGCAGGTGGGGAATGTGGGGGTCAGAGAAGGACTGGGGCGAGGCCAAATGCTAAGTTGACATGTGATGCATCTTGGTCACGGTGAGGTATAAGGGGGAAAGAGGGCTGCACACTTCTAGTGGGACCCTCTCTGCCCAGCGAGTTATCGATAAAAGTAAAGGCAGAAGGTTGGGTGAAGGCCAATGGCAGTAGTGAGGGTGGGGGTGTGCCTAATTCCACTCACACAGCAGCAGAGCCAGCAGGCCTGACTGCTCCCTCCCTGGCATGAAGAAGCCTGCATTGGAGAAGAGTCTACTCCTAGAAAAGCTTGCCAAAAGGTGGTCCCTCTAACGAGGCAATAAACGGGGTAATTACTGACTAATTACTGGCCCTCCAAGTGTCTGGGAAGCCTCGGGTGAGAGAATTTGGCCAGCATAAAGCCTCTCAGCTCCCATGAGCTGGAAGCTTCATTGAAAAGTAGACCTTGTGAACAGGCCAGGGCAAGACTGCTCCGGGCACTGTCTCTTGGTCTGGCCATCCCCTCTTTTTCCTTTCCCTCTCTTTCTGGCACTGGACCCAAGGCTGTTGGAGAGCTCCTGGGGTCTATGTATTGCCTAGAACATGGAGGCTGCTACATGTCCAGGTGTCTTTGAAGACTGGCCCTAGCCATGCACTATAGTCCCATAGTCCCTTGTGGTCTATCCTACTTCATCAGAGCCCCACCCCCACCTGAGTGCTCCCCTGGGGCCAAGCATCTCTAGGAGCAGGGTCTAAGTACAGCTTCTTCCTAGCATCTTCTCCCTCCTCCTTCTGGGGACCTGTCCTCCTGCAGGCTCCTTCCTTCCAGTTAGAGAAGCAGGGAAATTTCACCTAGAAAAATAGACCTTGATTAGATACACAGAATGGAATCTTGACGCCATCAAATCAAAGGGGTCCATTTACTTCAATTCAGGGTGGGGTAGGGGTATGTTTTTTGGGGGGATGAAATATAGAATCATTGTTTTAGTGTCTTTTCAAGGTCGTGTGTCACTTTGTTAGTTTACAAATGTTAAAAATCCATCACACAGTGCTTGCTCTGCTCAGAAAGCGATCCTCTTTGGCATATTAAAATTTAAAGTGTAGTTTATTCTGCGGCAGTAATTACACTTTTACTAATTGAATTTACTCTTAAATATTTCAAAGTTTTGTAATAAATTGAGCTACGAGATACGGAGCCTCGAGATATTTACATTCAATCGTGTTTGGAAAACAGGCCAAACCTTGAAAAACGGAAGTAATTGCAAGCACTGGAGAAGAAAAAGGTTTGTTTTCTGTTTTTTTCTTTTGTTTTTTTTTTTTTCATTGCTGCAGTACACGATGAGGCCCTGGCTGTTTACACTCATTCCCTGCTTTGCTCTTTGCAGCCAAGGTCTAAGGAACAAGAAGAGGGTGTGTTTAGAGATGAGGCAAATGGGACTCAGAGTAGCTGAGGGACTTGCCCGAGGTAACACAGCAATACCAGAACTGAGGCTTGTCTTGGAACCTCAACCTCATTGTTAGAAAAACTTCCCTGAACAGGTGAATAGGTGTAGATGGAGCACACATACAACAAATTCATTTGGACTTAAAGGGGAAGGAACTTCTGACTCCAACAATACTGCCAAGACTTGTCTTGGATCATTCCACGCAAAAAGATGTTTGCCATGTGAGTATGCAAATCTGCCCAGAGGAAAGATAGCATAGTGGTTGCTAGGGGCTGGGGAGGGATAGAAATCAGAAGTGCTTGTGAATGACTATCATTTATGTAATGGAAAAATCCTGACAAGGGAGAGTGGCCGTGGTTGCACGGAATTATGAGTGTATTTTGTGCTGTCAACTTGCACATTTAGCAACGGTAAATAATAATTTCTAAATGGCTCTTCTTCATGTGTATATGCATATGTGTGTGGGCATGTGTGTGCCATGCCACATATGGAAGTCATAGGACAATTTATGGGAGTTATTGATTCCCTCCTTCCAATCCTGTGAATCACAGGATGGAACTCAGTCTTGGTGACAGGTGTCCTCACTTGCAGAGCCAACTTGCTGGCCCACAACAGTAATTTTTAAAAAGTGATATTTTTTTTCTGCACATAATTTTTGCCCCCAAGGCTTTGCAAAGCCCCCATTTCTGTTTATTCAGACCCATTTGAGAACCAAAATTTTGCTTCTTTCTCTGCAAGATTCTCTTCTGAGCCAAACTGACCTGAACCAATCCGTTCTTTCTGTAGAGAGCTGGGGGAATACTCCCAGTCCCGGGAGGTGTGTTTCAGTGAAAGCACACTTCAGGCCTGGCTCTCCCGTGCATACAAATATTTACTAGCAAGCTGGCCCCAAACAAAGCATCTGTCTAGTGATGTCAATGTCATTCTGGCCCTTCTGAGTAAAAGCTCCTTGCAAGAAAACATAGCATTCCTTGGGCACTGAGTTAGGAGCGAATCTCTGATGAGTGTCTATATATGGGCTTGTTTAGAACCTTAGTGCATTGTTTTGAGGAATGTGTGTGGTCATTGGACTTCCTAAGTTTGTAGACCTTTCTGGAGAGGGTAGCAAGAGCCCCGCATTTGACACTTCTGGTAGAGTGAGCACATGGACCTCTATTTGGTTTACCAAAGAAGACAATTTCGTAACACCACTTATGGTAATTAGCAAAATCTCTAGTATTGATTGAGGAAACAAAAAAAATACCTGCTGACAGTCTTTCACTAACTGTCTAGGGAGTGTATCTTTAACGAGGGGTCCCATGTGCTACATGCTTGAAGCACCCTGGAAGTGTGTGTTTGTGGGATGGCTCACACATTAACTCATCACCCCCATAGAATTTAGATCAAATGATATTGCACAGTTAGGCTTGCTGTGGTGTTTTGAATGAGAAGTATCCACTTCTCATGGTCTCAGACAATTGAACACTTGGTCTCTGGTTGGTAGTGCTTTTGGGGGAGCTTAGGTGATGTAGCCTTGCTAGAAGATGTACATCACTGGGCTGGAGAGATGGCTCAGAGGTTAAGAGCACTGGCTGCTCTTCCAGAGGTCCTGAGTTCAATTCCCAGAAACCACATGGTGGCTCACGACCATCTATAGTGGGATCTGACGTGCAGGCAGAACAGTGTATACCTAATAAATAAGTCTTTTTTAAAAAAAAGATATGTATCACTGAGAACGGGCTTTGAGACTAAAACCCAACTCCACTTCCTGTTTGCTCTCTCTGCTTCCTACTTGTGACTGGACACACGAGCTCTAGCTTCCGGCCCCCAGCCATGTCTGCCTGCTCCCACCTTTCCCACCATGATGGACTCTTTTTTTTCTCTGCCACCAGGAGCCAAAGTAAGTTTCTCTCCTTAAGTTGCCCTTGGCCATGGCATTTTATCACACCAACAAAAAGGAGTAGATAATAAAAATACATACAATATTTGGGAAGACTTACATTAAGAAGTTTTTTATATTCACCTGAAATTCCCATTTTTACTCTGTGTTCTGTTTTTTCATTTGCTAACTCAAGTAACCGTGTTCACCATCTACACTGCATTGAAGTCTTAAAATATACAGACAACATAAAATATACCTTTTGTAATTAAAAAAGAAACCATGTTTTCCCCTTCTCTGTGACCACCTCCACGCAGGAGTCTTCTCCTACAGGGTCACAGTAGGTGTCAGAAGAAGCCCCTGTTCTAACCAATGGATATTTGGGCTGCAGTCTATGGCTCTTTACCCACTGTGTTTGACTTCTCGTCACAGATGTTAGCTGGGGGTCAGCTGGATCAGCAAAGTACTTGGTGCTCAAGCATAAGGACCTAAGTGTAGATCCCTAGTACCCACCTAAAAAGCCTGGAGAGATGGCTCAGAGGTTAAGAGCACTGGCTGCTCTTCCAGAGGACCTGGGTTTAATTCCCAACCCCACATGGCAGCTCATAACTGTTGTAATTCCAGTTCCAAGGGACCCGACACCCATGGCAAAAAAAAATACCAATGCACATAAAATTTTTTAAAAATTAATTAATTTTAAAAATCTGTTAAAAAAAAAAAAAAACCTAGCATGCACCTGTAGCCTCAGCACTGGGTGAGTGAAAACCAGGTAACTCCTGGGGCTTGATGGCCGGCCAGTCTAGTTGGATCGTAGAGCCATGTTCAGTGAGTGACCTCGTCTCATAAGGTAGAAGGCTGAGGGGATGGCTCTTTGGGTAAAGGCCCTTGCAGAAAAGCATGAGGACCCAAGTTCAAATTCTTAGCACCCACAAAGGCAAGTGTGCCACCTGAGCACTTTTGGGGGAAAGGGTAAAGATGGGAGGATTTCTGCATCTTATTGGCCACCAGCCTAGCTAAAACTGTGAGCCCCAAATTCGGCAAGAGACCTTGTCTCAAAGGAGCAAGGTGGGGAGTGGTAGAGTGGGTACCTCACAACCTCCTCTGGCCTTGGCACAAGTACACTAGTACACATACACACACAGTGTGTGTGTGAGAGAGAGAGACGGAGGGAGGGAGGGAGACACAAACACACACACACACACACACACACACACACACACACACACTTCCTTCCTCCTGTATGTGCAAATGACGCTGCCATTAGGAAGTCTTCAAGTCTTGCTCCTGGTGGACGGTGATGACAGTGATCTGGTGTGCTGGGCTGTTTGACAGGAGCCCTTTCCTGTGCCTAGAGGGATGCAGAGCTCATTGACAGAGGGTGGGGAGGAGCTGACACATTCAAGGCAGGATAGATAACAGCACCTTCCCTGAGTGATTTCCATCGTGGTTCTAATTTCCAGATTTGTCCTTAGTTTAATTGTTGCCGTGGTTCAGGGGGAAATGCTCAGGGCAAAAATAAAATAACATCATCTGGTCCCTAGAACCTCAATTTTCACTTCTCAGATATTTGAAGAAAACAGAAGACAGAAACAAACCCTTTCACATCTCCAGTTGGGCATAGTCTCTTCCAAATGCTCCCAAAGAAGGTGAATTTTTTTAATCAATGAAAAGGGAGTGTCCCTAGACCTGGCACCTGCACCTACAGCTAGCCCCCCCATCCTACAAGCCCCCTCCCAACCCCACCACAAAAAAAGGTCATGGAGCAGGTCAGACTTGGCTGCAGCTGCCCAGGGTGCTAGGCTGCTGCCTCCTCACTGCCTATGTTGCAGCTTAATAAAGCTTAATAAAAGGTGTGATTGCCATGGCAACCTCAGAAACACTGTCAAATAGATGGCCAATTATTATTCACTCATTTACTGTTTATTGTAGCGATGCCAATCACAATGAACTCCAGGGGTGTATTAATGGAGATGTGATCCCGGGCTCAGGGCCCTGGGGGAGCAGCATTGGAATGCCTCCTTCATTAGCATGTAGCATTCCAAGGGGTGGGCACACAGCCTTTCTCGGGTAACTTAGCACCCAAGCCCAGACAGGGAGGATGGAAGTGCATACACACACACACACACACACACACACACACACACACACACACAGTGCCACTGGAACAAACCCAGACCTCCAGACAGACGGACAGACAGAGATCTTTCTTTGTTCAGCCCTGGCAAGAATTTTGAAATTCTTCACCTTCCCCCTGGACCCTTTCCACATTTCAAATTCGATAAACAAATCCTCTGCCTTGTTAAACCTTAGCCAAGCTCTGGGGGAAGAGGAGCCAAGGCCAGTTCCCCTCCTGGGCAGCCCTCTCCATTGGTGGCTTAGGAGGCTGGAAGGGAAAAAAGCCCCAATAATGTTTCTCCCTGGACAGACTGAGCATCCCTTCTTCCAAATGCTTAAGCAAGAAGGGTTCCAGATACTGGATTTTTCTGGATTTTGGAATAGTTCCATATACATAATGAGATGTTTTGGGGACCCAAGTCTAAACATGAAATTTCAGGTGTTTCCCGCACATCCTCCACACAGCATGGCAGTGGTTCTATACATTCTCAGTGCACCTAAATTTTGACTCTTCACTTGGGGTCAGGTGTAGACTCTCACGCTGTCATCATTCAAAAATGTCAGAATTCAGGGGCTAAGGGATGGCCCAGTGGGTTCAGACTGCTTGCTGTGCAACCCTGTGGCCTGAGTCTGAATCCTCAGCACTCACATCAAAGCATGTTCACCTGTAAGCCCAGAGCTACGAGGACAGAGGCAGGAGGATCGCTGGGTGTGCTGCATGATTGCCCAACTCTAGACTCAATGAGAGAGTCACAAGGAGGCAAGGTGAGGAATCACCCATGTCCTCCTCTGGCCTTTGCATGTGCAAGAGGGTGCATATACATGCACATGCACACACACACACACACACACACACACACACACACACACACACACACACACAGAGTTTCAGATTTGGGAGCCTTTCAGATTTTAGAGTTTTTAAAGAGGGATGCTTCAGTGGTGGCACACGCCTCTAATCCCAGCACTTGTGAGGCAGAGGCAGGAGGATCTCTGTGAGTTTGAAGCCAGCCTGGTCTACAGAGTGAGTTCCAAGACACCCAGGGCTACACAGATAAACCTTATCTTGAAAAACAAAAAAAAACCCTCTCGACTCTGAGCACTCCCCTTTTCGATCCTCTTCTCCCATACCTGGGCACCTAGATGATGCGTGGAGTTGCTAACGTGCATCTTATTCTTCCTGTTCTCTCAAGGATGCAGTGAGTTGCTTCCTGAAGTGGAAGTTGCAGGTAGACTCTTTCCCTGCTTGGCTCCTCAGCAGGATCATGCTAAGTCCTCTCAGAGAGGAGAGAGGGAGGTGTCCACAGGGAAGAAACTTCCCGAGGCCGGACAGTGCTGATGGGTGTGGAAGCCGCGAGCTTCAGAGTCCAGCTCACTGTAGCTGATATGACTGGAGGCAGAGGGGCACACAGAGCAGCAGAGTGCTTAGTCTTTTGGAGAAGTAAGGGAAACCACAGGCCACATCTGGGGACCGGAGGCTGCCACCAGAGGAGTGAAGAGGGCCTTTGAAAGTCACCTAGGCAGGTGGCACTTCCAAAAGTTGATTTGGTGGTAGTATGAGGGATGACAGGTTGGTGCAGTGTGAGGATGTCCCTGCCACAGTCCTAGCTAGGGACAGAAAATAAATAATAGCTGAACTAAATCTCAAAAGCCCAGCACTCCGAGTTCAACTCTAGTTCCCCACTAACTAGGTGAGGTGGCAAGTTCTTCAGAATCAATGACCCCCGGGACCTCAATCTGTCGAATAAGAATACTGGATACCACCCCTTGTGTTTGTTCTCAGCATCAGCTGAGATGGTCCCACCTCTTGTCACCGGCATTCTATAAAACTCAGGTTTGCCTTAAGGCGAGGTCATAGAAGGAATGTGTCTAAAGTGCAGACAGACATGAAACAGCATCTGTCACGTAGCAGGTACTCAAAAAATATCTGTTGAAAGAATCACAGGTTGAACCCAGGAGGAAGAAAGGAGAGTTAAAGATAATCTTGAACATTCTAGAATGATTACTTGAAAGGGTCCTTACTGAAGGCAGACCAGAGGAGGTGAGTACTCATGGAGGAAGTATCAGGACCCATCTTCCACTTCTCTTCCGGTTCTGAGGCACCTGGTCTCTGCCACTGTGATCAGATTTCTTCCCAGAGGGCCTTGCTTCCATTATAGTGGATGCTCTGCCAAGATGGTAAAGGAAAGAAAAACACCTGTCCACACAGGTGCATTTCTTCAGCTTTCTGTGGCCAGGTGGTCATTTCCACACCCAGAGAGAGGAGAGGGGAAGGGAGGTCATGTTCATTAGGGGACAATAACTTAGACTTGTCCCTTCCCTTCCATGTGCAGGCTAGGGACATCACTCCATCCAATCTTCACGATATAAACTTTCAAGCTTGGCATTATTGACATTATCCACTTTTCAGAAGTGGAAAATGCAACCAGAGAGGCTCAGGGATTAGCCTAAGATCATGTAGGCAGTATGTAAAGAAAACACAGTCCAACCAGATCTCCTGGCTTTGAGACCCAAGAACTGGGAAAACCTGTCAGCATGAAGGATGGGAGAGAAATATGAGCAGAGGGCCATTTATGATGGGCTCCACCCTCCAGCCTCTAAGGGGTTGCAGTTCCTAATACTCACACCCCTTCTGCTTGGGAGCCGTCTACAGGCCTGATCCTACACTTGCCCTGTCTCTGTCTCTACCTTCTCCAGACAGTCCCACACCCCCCTCCTCTGGCTGCCCCAGTGCCCACAGGAGCCTGGCCTCCTTCAGAGATCTTCCTGCTTACCAGCTCTTACCTTTTGGCTGTGATTTGACAGGGAAGTGCCCCACATAGGCTCCTGTGGAACACTTGGTCCTCAGCTGGTTCAGCTATGTGGGGAAGTTATGGAGCCTTCGGTTCCTGGGGAGGGAACTCTGAAGGTTGTGTACTCTTGAGGTTGCAGCCCACTTTCGCTGCCTTCTGACCATGGGAAGAAGCGGCTACAGCATGCTCCTTCTGTCAAAGTCAGCTGTCAGTCATACCTTCTGAGGCTGTGTGCCCAAATAGCGCCCTCCTCCTTTGTGGCCCCACGCCTGGTACAAGCCAGGTCCCAGAGACAACAGAGGGGATTGCTTCACCCAGACTCCCCCCATGCTTCTGCAACTCAGGGACACCCAGCAAGACTCAGTAAAAGAGGCCCCTCATCTGAGAGCCCCTCCCTGGCTGCATCCTCTGAGGTAATCATGGTTTGTTGACTGTTGAGGGCTGGCTATACACCAGAGCCTGCATGAAGCACCTTGCACATACTCTCACCATTTGATAGCCCGCTAGTCAAAGTCAGCAAGATCCATTTCTCTCTCTCTCTCTCTCTCTCTCTCTCTCTCTCTCTCTCTCTCTCTCTCTCTTTCTCTCTCTCTCTCTCCCTCTTTCCCCAGATATGGTCACTAAGGAACCAAGAGGGTCAGTGATTTGCCCAACAGTCCATGGCTAGGAAGAGAAACAGAGATAACATTGGGACCTAAACCTACTAGACTGCAAAGTGTGACCTCTTACCCATTAAGGCTCATTCCTTCCTGCAGACACATAAATCCCCCAGTGTGCCTGTGCATGGTCTAGTGAGTGACATGCTGACTATGGGGCATGAGGACCTGGAATAGCATCCTTCTAGGTGGGGTGACTAGGTGATGCTGTGAAATCCTACCATGCCTCCTCTCAGTCATCCTGAGTACCGGGAGGAACATCAGCATCAGGACACATGGCCAGGGACACCTGTACTCTTTATTCCCTGGGTCTCCTCAAGGTGCCGTCTGTGAAGCAAGTCACTTAAACTCTCTAAGGCTTATTTTGCCCGTTACAAAAATGTAAATAACTATCACAGCATAAGTCACGGGGTTTTACGAGGACTTAATAGGATAATGGACGTGAAATGCTTTATAAACTGTAAAGTACCACACAAGCGTGAGGCTTTGTAATTAATTACCGATGAGTATGCACATGCTCACACACCCACATCCATAGGTGCCCATTCATCCGTACAAACACACATTCTTGCTCCAAAGAGAAATTAGCATAAGGATGCAGCCTGCTTACAGCCTCATGCTGGGACCTCCCTGCGTCCTCCACCCTCCCTTCACCGTTACCCACTTAGACTGAGTGGGCTCCGGGAGGCTGAGCGGGCTGAAGAGCTTGGAGGAGAGACAGGTGGGGCTGGAGCACACCCTGCTCTGGCACACCTGCCTGTCCTCCTGCTGCTGTCTGGGTTGGTTTGCTGGTTCCTTGACAAACCAGCACGTGGGGAAGCACAGCCAGCCCTTGGGAGAAGATGCCCAGTAGAGCAGGTTACCTAAAAAGGAGGTTCCACGGCAGAGGTTTTCCCTGGGGACCAGAGGTTCACTCATCTGTCCTCCCCAACCCCTAATATGTATTGAGCACCTACCTACTGTATTTGCAGGCCTGTTCCCAGTGCTAGGAACATGCAGAAAAGTCTACTGGGTTGGGGTGGGGCTCAGTGGGAGAGTGCTTCCTGAGTATAAGGCTGTGAGTTCCATCCCCAGCAAATCCAGAAGAAAGAACCTCTATGCATTCATTTAAGGCGGGGTATGTGAGAAAGGTGCAGATGTAGGGAACCGTGGCTCCCTGGGGAAGGATGGCCAGCTTTGTGCCTCCTGGGCAGGCCTACTGAGCACTGTCAGGTGACACTGAACTGGTTAGTGCACAGATAAGTTTGGACTTTACTCTGTAGGCTGTCGGGAGCCAGGAAAGGAAATCGACAAAGATGTGACATAAGCTAGGTAGATTGCTCTTTGGTTTTCTTTTCTTTTTTTTTTTTAAAGATTTATTTTATTTATTATGTTACAGCATGTATGACTGCAGGCCAGAAGAGGGCACCAGATCTCATTACAGATGGTTGCGAGCCATCTTGTGGTTGCTGGGAATTGAACTCAGGACCTCTGGAAGAGCAGTCAGTGCTCTTATCCTCTGAGCCATTCTCTCTTTAAAAAAAAAAAGTCTTCAAACTTGATAGCATTTGACAAAATCATCATGCTGAAACTGGTGAAAGAACATGAAATGTATGAAGATAAGTCCATAATCACCCCCACATCTGCTGCCCCACCCCCGTTCTACGCTGCACCATGGTTCTCAAAGTGTGTTCCCCAGGAGGGTGGCAGTAATGTCACTCAGTTTGTGTTCATCAGACCCAGTGTTTGTCACTCCACCGCTGCAAGGTCAGGAACTCTGGGGTGGCCCAGGCATCTAGCACCTTCCAAGCAGCCTTCTAGGTATTGATGATTGTATGAGGCAGTTCCTCACATCTGTAATCCAGGAAGAAAGAGTCCTTTGAGCTCACAGGTACAGATTTTAGTTCACAGTCTTAGTTCCATTGACTGTGGGCTCGTGGTGAGACAGAACACCATGGTGGCAAGAACACATCGAGAAAGAGGCTGTCTCTCTCACGGTGGACAGGAAATAGAGAGAAAGGGACCAGGGGTCACCTACAACCTTCAAAGGGGCCTGTTTCCTCTAGCTAAGTTCTGTCAACGTTTTCATCATCTCCCTAAAACATCACCAAGTGTGCAACACAAGCATGCAGCCTTTCCACCCAAACCATAACACCAATGGTGTTAAAGATTAGGGTTTCTGTTGTATGCCATGCAAGGCACCCGCCATTTTCAACACCTCCTTCCACGCTCATCATGTATACATGGACGCCTTTTCAAAAAATGAATGATACTCTCTATAAAGCAACCTCTTTATCTCATGTTATAATATATCCCTATTCAACAGTTACAGGACTGACTCATTAAAAGATATGTATATTATTTTCTAGGGTATGAGTTAATAAAGTGTATTCAGATATCTACTGTTGGGTCTCCAGGTTATTTACAATTATGTCATTACCTAAAGTCGTGTATTATAATAAGCAGCCCAATCTAGCAGTCTTTCATACCAATGCTTTTGTTTCCATAGGATGGATCTGTTGAAAGTGGTAACGCTGAATCAAAAGTTATAGTCTTCTCGTCATAACAGATATCACTGCCTTGACTTCCCCCAACGCCAAAGAACTAAACAATCCCACCAGCAAAATAGGAGCCCCTGGGTTTTGTCTCATCTTTACCAGCTGTTGGTGGTATAGCTCCTCAACTTCACATTTCAAAATCAGGATGGCAATAGGTGGGAAATGGATGTGATCCAATGGAGAAGAGGTAAACCTGGAGGCAAGAGACCAAGTAGGGGGCTGCTGTGTTGGCCCAGGTGAGAGGGGGAAACACTTGAATCTAGAAAGCCTCTGGGAGGGGGCAGGACGGGTTCGATCAGAGGACTGGCAGGAACCTTCCGTGAGTCCCTCATTCAATCATCATCACCCCCTATTTTCCAGATGACCCCAGGACTTTTTGAGGAGGTGACTTATCTACTAACCCATCCAAAGCCCATTCTAGGGGAACTGGCTCCTGCTGGCTAATTTTGACTGTCAGTTTGACTGAATTAAGATACACCTAGAGCTTGATGAGGCACACCTCTGAATGTGTCTTGTGAAGGCTTTCCCAGCAAGGGGTCAGAGGGAGAAAGAAGACTCACCCTGAATATGGGTGATTTCATCCCCCGGTGGGGTCCTGGACTGGATAAAAAGAGATAAAGGAGAAATCTAGTTGCACTCTGGGCTTCCTCCCTCCTTGTTTTCTGAGTGCCAATCTGATGGAGGCCAATCCCTTCCACCACAGTGGTCTGTATGCCTTCAAACCAAGACCCAAATGATTTCCTCCCTCCCTCTGGTTGTTTGTTGCCAAATATTCGGTCACAATTATGAGAAAAGTTGTCAATACACCCTTCCAGCCCCGGTCTCCCCTCACCTCAGAGTTCCTGACCCTGTTCTCCAGCAACTGGTAAGCGAGAAAGGGTCGGGTGGGCAGGACACACAAGGTGATCCATAAAGTGGCCTGTGGCAAGGGTCTGTGGTCAGGGGGCAGCATGAAGATCAGGTCCCTTCTGGAGTTTGACAGGGACTTTGAGAGGGAGCTGCCATTGGTGACAGCAGGTGGTATGAGACAGCACTAAGGAATCTGTGGGCACAGATAGGTTGGTTATAAGGTGTGTGGAAATGAGAAGCACATGGGGTAAGCTGAATGGAGAGAGGGTAGGGCGGATGTACTGAGAAAGGCAAAAACAGAGGCAGAAAAGAAAGCTTCTGCAGGAAGGCAGTGATTCAGAGCTCAGCTACTGTTGAAGCAGACTTACCTCTTCCCTTCCCACAATGCCCTGCAACTCTGCAGCCCTGAGACCCTCATCCCCATCAACCATTCCTCTCCATGCACACTGTAGTGGTAGCCTAGGGGGTCTCAACTTTGTGTGTGTGTGTGTGTGTGTAACATGCATATGCCCATGTGGATGTGTGCACCTGTGGGTGTGCAACTGTGTGTGTATGTGGAAGCCAGAGGTCCTCATCAAGTGTCTTTATCATTCGCCACCCTATGTTTTGAAACAAGACCTCTTGCCGATCCTGGAACTCATTAATTGTCCATCTGGCCTGGCCAGTAAGCTCCAGGCTGTCTCCTGTCTCCACCTTCCCAGCACTAGGATTAAGATGTCCTCCACCGTGCCCAGCTTTTCACATGGGTGCCCGGGATCCAAACTTGGGTCTGTATGATCACACAGCAACCTCTTTACTGGCTGAGCGATCTCCCCAGACTCTGGAATCGCTGCTTCTTACAACCAATGGCCCTGGAAAGAAGAAATGGGCCAGAGTGTTCACGCACACTACAAATAAGCTTTCAAAATCTAAAGTTCTCCTGACTTCAGACTCACACTATCTGAAGGAAAAATAGTACTTCAGTATAGATCATTAACAAAGTGCTTTTTATCTGTGTTATGTATTCCTAGCATTTCCTGGGAGAAAATAAATGGTCAGAGAAATTGTATGATGTCTACATGTCTTGGTTTGCTTTCTACAGCTGTTGAAAAAACATCATGCATGACTAAATGAATTAGAGGAGGGAAGGGTTTGTTTGGCTTACATATCCTGATTATGAAGTGAAGTCAGATTGGGAACTCAAGACAGGAACCTGGAGAGGCCGTGGAGGAATGCTGCTTTCTGGCTTGCTCCCTGTGGTTTCTTCTGTTTGCTCTCTTGTGCATGCTGGGACCACCTACTCCAGAGGTGGCACCATATGCAGTGGGCTGGCCCCTCCCACATCAATCTTCAATCAAGAAAGTGCCCCATAGACTTGCTTACAGGACAAACTGATGGAGGCATTTTCTCAATTGAGGTCTCTTTTCTCCGATGACCCAGCTTGGCTTATATTAAGTTGAGAAAAAACAGCCAGCACACTACAGTAGAACACAATGAAGGAGGAAAGATTGGAATGCTGGTCTTCAGAATCCAGACTCCATCTGCATCCTCTGTCTCTCTGCAGAGATGGTACCCAGGCCACAGATACCTAGAACACCTCCCCGTTTGCCCTTCTCTGCTCACATCCCTCTTATCGTATACTATGATTCCAGAATCTGCTGTGCGCATATGCTGAAGGGTGTGAGCTCTGGTTCAAATGGCAATGTTGACAGACAGATCTAGAAGTCCACATGGTTATCCATACCTGGAACCTGGGTCAAACTCTGAAGGTTTGTTTAGATAGGAGACCCCAGTACCAAAGAGGGTCTCTTCCAAAGGTGTAACTCAGGGAATAAAATCCTTTGTTCTTAATTAGATTGCTGTAAAAACATATCTATTTTAACTTTGGAGTGATTCATTAGCCTCTACCAAGACAGGATCATGAATAGGTTTAAAAGCCAAAAATAACTAACATTTATTGAATATTTATTATGCTTCAGGCATTGTGCTAAGTTCTTTACATAAATTCATTCGCAGTTCCCAATAACCCTATGAGGTGCTATTATGCTCATTTCTCAGATAAGGGAACTAAAGCTAAGAGAGGTTAATTAACTTGCCTGGAGATGGAAGGCGCATAGGGGGACCTGGATTCGAACCTTGGTAGCCTGCCTTTGTTCTGCCTGTCGGATTATCTGGCTCTTCTTACAGAGTTCAGGCCCCTGAGCAAATGGACAATGACCAAGGGACTGGCTGAGGGCTGGAAAGGAGAGAGCGTATGGATGATGCCTGCTGTATCTAATCTACTCTTCAAAGACATGGGCTGGTTGGTAGGGAGTCCATAGCATCTGGAAACAGGCCAAAGGCACTGGGTCCCCATTTGGAGAATTAGGACCTGACTCCAAAGAGATGGAGGAAGGAGGGCAGAGAGGAGGAGGGAGGACCGAGAGAAAAGGGGGAGGAGGAAGGAAAGGAGACCAGTGTTTTCTGGGAGACAGAAACAAACCTTCACACATTATTCTCTTGGACCAATCACCACCTCTTCCATCTTGCCCTGGGGCTGATCTAAGGGATAAACAGGTAATAAACAGGTAAGAAGTCCCCAGAGGAATCCCAGGAGAAAGATAATTCCATCTGCTTCTGACCCATTGCCATCTCAGACTCTCTCTGGGGAACTTCTTTGAAGGATTCCTGGTTTTCTCTGGACAGCCCACTGAGGAAGCAGGAGATCCTGGCTGCTGACTCTGTGTGATTCTGAGCGGATCATGGCATATGAAGACAGCAGCCCCTTACTTTCTCTGCTATCCAGTGGGATCAGCGGTCCACCCCACAGCTTGCCTCCCAGTGAGGCCATGCCTTTGAAAGGCACCTGAACTTGGTTAAAGCCTGTGTACACAAGTGTAAGCTACCAATATCTCCGACTTTTCTCTTCCTCCCCTAAAGCCTTATCTGCCAGGATCTTATACCCCAACTCCCAAGATAGCAGAATCCAGAAGAGTGTCGTGGAGCCAATGTCACCTTGTCATATGCCCAGCCTCTGCAGCTCTACTCACAAGATAGCAGCCCTCCCAATGCAAGAGGTGGCTATTCTCTGCCACAACGCTCAGTGGCTGCTTGGAAGACTCCCAGTCCCTATCCCAATGTTACCTTCGAGAGTCAAGCCAAATCCCCGGCTGTAATCACCTCCAAACTGAACTTGAGGCCACGAGGGTTCGAGACAAGGAGGTACCCAGCCCTGTCTGCTCTGGAAGGCAGACAGAGCACACCGCACACCATCTCACAGTCCATTTTTCAAAGTTTGACGTCAATTTGCGGCCTTAGATTGGTTTTTGTTTCTCTGTACTTTGTTTTCTTTTTGGTGATGAATGGTTATTGTCAGGCTGGCTTAGGAGAAGCCATAGGCAGCCGGTGGGGGCTGGGGCGGAGAGAGCACAGTGGGGGATTTCATGGTGGAGTTTTTGTTTACATTTCTCTTCTAGGGATGAAAGGGAGTAGAAGGTGCCTGAGGTCACTCATGGGTCACACGAGATAGATACCAGGGTCACTTTGTGGCTGTGTTCCCCTTCATCCCAGCCAGGAGAAAGCAAGACCTCTGCCCCTTTCTTCTCCCCGTAAGTACATGGTCTGGTCTGAGGGGGGGGGGCAGTATGTCACGGCTGAGGTGGCTGACGCTGTCAACTGCAGATAAATACAACCAAAACAGACCCAGAAAATTATTTCCTCTTAATGGAAAAATTATCAGGCCCTGAGCAGCCTGATCTAAGGGCTTTTAGAAGCCTAGAGAAATACACTCAAGCCTGCACTCAGGCTCCTGTCCCCAGCTCCCTCCCGGGACAGCTCTGCCAAAGCCACGTTCTCCCAGACTGTACAAAACCCACACAGCACGTGGGCCTGGCAGGAGGAAAACAGCCTCAGAAAGACCACAGTTTAGGGTCACAGAGGTGATTTGCTTAGGGTCTTCAGGGCTGTGAGCTTGAAAAGATCGTAGAAATCACTCTGCCCATCTTGCTCACGTCCCAGATAATTAAAGTGCATCCCAGAGAGAAGTGATTTTCCAAAGGTCCTCGGCCACTCAGCACCAGGACAAGAGACTGGAGCTTTTTCCTCCAAGTTCTCCAAGTTCTGTTTCTATTACCCACAATCTCCTGGTGCGCTGTGCAGATATAATGCGTCTTACTCAAACACCGGGCCCATAGGCCCAGGGGCATTGAATTCTAGGCAGGAATTGTCTTATTAAAGGCTTTTTTTTTTTTCAGTACTAGGATTCAAACCCAGAGCCTGCTTGCTTCCTAGCAAGCCTTCCACCCCTGAGCTACAAGCCTGCAATTCTCCTTCCTTTTCCACAGTGGTGTGACTCACTGGACCCAGAGCAAACAGTTCTACCTCATTGACTCTGGGCTCATCACTTGCTTTGATTACCACAACATTAGCGTTGCGCCAGGGAGCGGAAGTTTCGGTGTGCTTGCATGACTTAGCTGAGTGGTTAGCATTTCTGCAGCCAGCCATGATCTACAAGCAGTCACATCTGGAGCAGATCTGAGCACACCCCCTCAGCCCAAAGCTGCTACCCCAATCAGCACACACCACTGGGAGTGACAAGCACAGATGCCTTTGTTACAAGCCTATGGTCTTTGCAGCCGCATCCCAGCAGAATCCAGCAGCCATTGTAGTCCTAGCCTCCATTTTGAGGTAGAGCCCAGACTAGATTTCCTCTTCTGGTCCCTGAGGCCCCTCAGAGTTAGAGGAGAATGCTGACATGCATCAGCGTAGCAAGTGGGCCTATGGTTGTGACAAGACCTTCACAGGCTGAAGGAACCCAGTGTGGTCTAGATTTATCTTCTTTTTCTCCCAAGAGACTCCTTATGGCCAAAGCTTGTTGTGTTAATTATGAGAGGGGTAGCTAGTGTCTCAGTCCCCATATCTCAGTCACTTGATGTCTTCTTACACTTTCTGTTGCTATAGTAAAACACCCAAGACTGAGTGTGTGTATGTGCATTTATATACATATATATATGTATATACATACATACATACACACACACACACACACACACACACACACATATATATATATATATATACATATGCATGTATGCACACACACAGAAGTTTGTTTTGGTTCATGCTTTCGGGGTTTAGGGCATCTCCAGAGCATCCCATCAGCATCTGTCTGGCTTTTGGTGGGAGCCTAATGGATGGAGGAAGAGCGGCTAGGGATGTGTGAAAGAAAAGAAGCCCCAAGGCCTAAAACAGCTAACTTATTCCGACAAAGTAGATAGTACTCTATCCGTGATTCATCTCCCATGACCCAAACACCCCCCCCCCAACATGCACACACTAGACTCTGGCTCCCAGCACCACCACACTGAGGAATTAAGGTTCCAGCCTGTGGCTCTCAAGAGACACGCTCAAACCTTCCATGCAGCATACTGTTTACTCATGCCACAATCTCATACATAGAAGTTACCCAGAGGCTCAGAGTCCATCTGTCTAATATCTTTGTTATCTTCCTTGGACCTACTTCCAACTGTGTGGAGCAAAAGGAGACAGTATAGAAATCTCTGAGAAGATCTGAGCACGCTGCAATTCCACCCATATTTCTTTGGCCAAAATTCAGGTAAGTGGCCCCACCCATCTGGAAGGGAGGAAATGGATGAGTCCATACACCAGGAAGAACACCACCACCGTGAGGGACCAGTCTTTGCCGTGACCACACTACTCTTTAACACACTCTCCTGTGCCCAAGGCTGCAGATCACCCAACAGAAGCTTCCTTCCGTTGATCTCTCCTGGGATCCTGAATTTGTGGAGGCTTCTCCTTCAATGAGAATGCTGTCTCTCCTCTGCTCTCTTCGATTTCCATTGACTCAAATCCAAATTCTTCCCCTCTTCATAGATTGGTCAAATTGATTTGTACAGCCTGCCGGACTCTGGTCCTCTGTGTCCCCAGGAGACTTCTCGTTGGCTCCATCCTAGCTCATCCCCTTCTCTCGGCACAGATTCAACTGTCTTCTGGGACATCATAGTTTGGCCATACCAAGAGGAAAAGCTCACACTTAATGAGAACATAGGAAGCTGTTTTGAATTATTGAACAGAGGAGTGCTATTTCAATGGAAGTGGGGTTTGAAGAGGAGCCAGTTAGCTAACTAAATTAGAATGGACCAGGAGGGATGCAGAACGGAGAGGGGAGAATGTGAGACATCTACTGTGATAATCCAAGAAAGAATGTCAAGAGCCTGAACTAGAACTGAAGATGAGCCATAAAAGGAGGAGGAGGCGCTCAAGAGAGGATGGTAAAACCGAGACTCACGCAGGAGGCACCTGTTGCTTGAGATGGAGGTAGAGTGGAGGCGGGGACAGACACAGCCCATTTCCAGCTCTGGGGCAGCAGCGCACTTCCAGAGCGTCTGATTGCCTCAGCCCACCTGCCAGCCCCCCTGTGCTCAGCACCACCAAGTAGCAAGACTGCCTGGCCCTTCCAATCTACTTGCAAGGAATGTGGAGTTACATTTAATTAAAAGTATCTACACAGAAACGAGATTAATTAAGTCTCTTTTACCCAGGAGCCCTCTCTTTGTGTTCACTTAAATGAGGTTTTAAATGTTGTCTCAATGTTATATCTGGGCAAGATTTCTCCAGACAACACTTGGAGTAGTTCCGAGGCTCCGCCGTAGCTGGGCTGCAAATTATTTCACGATGAGAACAATCCAAGGACAGTCTTCCCCTGCCTCAGTCAGCTGAGCTCCAGGCAGGTGGGGACCTTGGGCCACAGAAAGTAGAATTTTAAAATGAAATGGGGTGGGGGGTAAATTCTCTCAGGCAAGAGCTGCCTCCCAAGGCTTCCTCTCCATGTAGAACAGGTGGTCTGAGATGCTCTCCGAGTCCTGTGTATGGAGCACTCACGTGATCAAAGTTGATCTGAATACAAACATGGCTATCCAGAGGCAAGCAGCTGAGGCAGGCCAACCTGCAGCCAGTGTTCACAGAGCCCGACAAGGAAGCTGGGGAGGAGTCACGGAAGGGCAAAGAGCACCAGCAGGCTTTAGCACGCTGTTTCAGGCTGCCTGAATCTACTTTTAACTTTTTTATTAAGAAATAGTAATTGCATATCTTCCTGCAGTATGGTGTCATGTTTTTAGTAGGGTGTATTAATTGTAGAGAATAATGGGTTTCATTGTGACATTTTCATACATGTCCATAGCATGCTTTGTTTTTGTTTTGGTTTTTTGTTTTGTTTTGTTCTGTTGTTTGTTTTGTTTTGGGCTTTTGGTTTTTCAAGACAAGGTTTCTCTGTATAGCCCTGGCTGTCCTGGAATTCACTAAATAGATCAAGCTGGCCTCAAACCCAGAGATTCACCTGCCTCCCAAGTACTAGATTAAAGGTGTTCGAGGCATACTTTAATTTTATTCATACCCATTTCCCTACATCTCTCCCCTTACAACAATTCCCCAACAACAATTTCACTTCTACTGTAATGTCCTTTTTATCTTACTGGGTTCCACATAGAAGCAAAAGCATGTGCTCTATATCATTCTGATCCTGGCTTAACCTTTTTCTTAATATTGTGCCTCCCAGTTCCACCCATTCTCCTACCAGTGATATAATTCTGTTTTCTATAACTGAATTAAGAACTCCATTGTATAAAAATATATTTTCTTTTCTTTATTCACTTATCTATTGACTGGTATCTAGGTTATCATAGAAAAACTCTCCAGAAGAGATGCCTCAGGCAATAAAGTGATTGCTATTAAAACATTTAGATGGGAGTTCAGGTCCGCAGGACCCATGTAAAAGCTGGATGTGGCAGGTGCTGGTCTGTAATGGTAATGGTCAGGGGAATGAACACCGGAGTTCCTTGGGGCTTGCTGGCCAGCCAGCCTAGCTGATTGGTGAGCTCCAAGTTCAGTGAGAGACCCTGTCTCAAAAAATGGAATACAACTGAGGGAGACACTCAACACTAACTGCTAGCCTCCACAGGTCTGTACACACACATGTACTTGCATGTACCCATATAAATGTAAACAAATTCATATACCTTATGCACACACACACACACACACACACACACACACACACACACACTTAATTCTCCAACTGTGTGTAGTGGCACATGTTTGTAACCCTAGCACTCAGGAGACCACACCAAGAGAATTGTTGCATGTTCAAAGCCAGCCTGGACTATATGAGTTTCAGGTTAGCCTGGGCTATAGAGTAAGAGTATGGCTTGAGAAAACAACAACAATAAGAAAGCCAAAATAAATTTTTCGAATGAGTTCATAAAAGGGCTCCATGTTTAGAGGATTATAGGAAGACACTGGAGATATAAAATATACAGCAGGGATTATCATCAGGTAGTCATGGGGGGGCTCATTGTGAAGCCCAACATTGACTAGGAGGGGTGGGGAAAGGTGGCTCAGCCCCTCTCATGCCTTACCTTTCATTGGGTCTTAGCTAAGGACCAGCCTAGGGCCAAAGAAAGTGTGTCAGATTCCCAACCTTTATTTATCCCTGAACAAACCTTTTAACTTGATAATGACCAAGGTTCAAAGATAACCCTCCCTTTCCTCCCTATGATTGACTTTGTATCTCAATTTGCCTGAGCTCTGAGGTGCCCAGATTGTATCTGAACTTGTAGACAGAAAGAAGAAAATCCATCATAGGTGGGGATCCCCATTGTGGGTTGACTTCATCTAATTTCCAGAATGCCCGAGGAGAACAAAAGAGCTGTAAGTGGGCAAATTCCTTCTCTGCTTTGAGCTGAGACAACCACCTTCTACCCTCAGTCACCAGTGCCCCTGGTCTCGGGACTTTGGACATTACCTAAACTCTGTCATTAGCTTTGCTGTATCTCCAGCTTGCAGACAGCTTACTATTCGAGCATCTTGGCCCTCCATGAACCAATTTCCATAACTGGTCTCATAAATATATGTAAATAAATACATACTTAAATTTCTTATTGATTCTCTTTCTTGGAGGACCCTGACTGATATGCTAACTTTGAGTGTATTATTAAAACACAAGGAAGAGAGCTCAGGCAGGAAGAGTACTTGTTGCTTCTCCAGAGGACCAGAGCTCTCTTCTCAGAACCGTCATTTAGGCAACTCATAACAACCTGTAACTCCAGCTCCAGGGGATCTGATGCCCTTTTCTGGTCTCTGCAGGTACCAGCTGCACTGATACATACACACACAGAGACAATTAAAAATTAAAATCAATCTTGTAAGAAAACTCACAAAGGTGATCTTCCTCTTTTGGGATAAGTGGTGCCTTTGGTAGTATGAACTTAGAGGTTCTACTTTCTCTGCATTTCTTAGGCCTGAATCATTGTTCATTTGTGAAGCGTTTATTGAGCCTAGAGAAACCAGAGACATCATGCCTTATGCCTGTTACTGTAATGATCAATGGGACAAAGACTTTGACCTTGGCCTCAAGGAGTTTGCTGTCTCTGGAAAAGAATGTGGGTTCCCAGGACAGAGGCCAGACAGGGTCATCTTTAGGAAAGGATTCCATCTGGCATGCCATGGCATAGAGGAAAGAGACATAAACGTTGGCCTTGGGGAACAGGATCCTGGAGATCTTTTGAGAAAATGTCCATCAAGCCTCCAAAGTTGAGCAGCAATATAGAGCTGCATGAAGCCCAAGGATGACACCTATCCACTTAGCCAGAGGCCTGAAAGCACCCAGTCACTTGACAGGGGCACAGCTATGGAGCATGGAAAGCAGGCTACACAGCCAGATCTGTCACTGACTGGTAGACAGATGAACCAGCTCTGAACCCACAGCTTCCTAGACTTTAGAGAGATGGAAATAATTCAAGAGACGTTTCAAAGGGGTTTGTGAGGATTAAATGGGACAGTTTCCGAGTCTCACCCATGCCAGACTCTCCAGAAATAACTCACTCCTCCTCCATGCCTCGTCCTGTCTGGTGGAATGCATTGGTTTTGTGGGGTGTGTTAGTTCCTGGCAGTAGAATGAGACTTTATTTAAAAGGTATCCAGGACTGGGGATGTGGCCACACAATGAGAGACCATGTGACTCCTTAGCTTTTGGGTTAGTATCAAGCATCTAAGGGAGCAGGTGGAATTTTACAATTTATGGGATTTTAAGAGCTGATCTCAGGCAGAGTTCTATGCAGGGCAAAATCTGGTGTTCAGCGTTTTTTTTTTTTTTTTTGAAACTCTGGCAGTGAGCCAATATCTATATGTTAGGAACAAGGAAATAATTGCTGTCTGTGCCTCCCCACATTGTTCTATCCATTTTAACTGTACACAAATGGAATCCCAGCTCTAGTTCAAACACAAACTCCTCAGATGAGCAGCCATGGTGACAATCATCCATCAGCTTGGTGATGCCATTTTCTTTATTCCTGATTTCAAAGCCTAGTCTCATTTAACATCAGTTCCTAGGATAGCGTCTTGTGTTACCACACTTCCTTCCTTCCTTTCTTCCTTCCTTCCGTCTTTCTTTCTTTCTTTCTTTCTTTCTTTCTTTCTTTCTTTCTTTCTTTCTTTCTTTCTTTCTTTCTTTTCCTTTCTTCCTTCCTGCCTTCTTTTTTTTGTATGTGGGCAGAGGATCCCACACTCCCAGAAGGAGAGCCCAAGACTGTGGTACTGGATAGCTACCACTCAAGATCCCACAGATGACAGGTGTCTATCCCCCTGTCCTCAATCTCCACTCTTCCATGGCTGTGTCCCCTGTGCAGCCATCTGGATGTCCCAGCAGCAAGTTATCTTACCTCTCCCAGAGCCTGTGCCCTTTGACTAAAGTCAGCACCCATGAGGAGCCCATCCTCCAGCCCATTTCCCACCTCCAACACACATTGGAAGCTGGCCCGTTGATGGAGTGAGCAGGGGCTGGCCATAGCCAAAGATTAATTGGTAAGGGCTTGGGAACTTTCTCTTCTGTGACAATGGGCTTTGCTGCTTGCGCTAATAAGATGCCAATTAGGATATTTGCATTTTGGGTTCAACTTAAAGGTAAGTCTGCTTTCTATGAGGTGGGCCAGAGGGTTGAGACCCTCCTAAATGAACTGTATACCAATATGGAGCAGCAGGGAGAGCAAGTGGGAGACAGAGCCCTCCCCAGGCACTAGGGAGGCTTCAGACTCTGAGGGTAACTCAAATGAAGCTGAGCTCTGCACCCAATTCCTTCAGTTAGTTCTAACTCTTTCGAGTGACTTAAGACAGTATTCGTTACATATGCCAAATGTTGCTTCAAGGGGGAAAAGACAGAAAGAAAACTCTATTAGACACAAGAAATCAATTTGGTTTTAATTTATTTTCACTCATCTTTTTATTCTCATCCTTGTTTGGTCCTTGAGATCACATCTGTTGTCACTTTCCCACTTTCTCCTGGGGTCCTGGCCATTCTGCCTCTTGGTCAGGAGTCCTGCTGAACAGGGCATCTTGCTTTCTCAGGACAGGAGGTTAATGCCATAGTATTATAGGATACCTTCACACCTACTGTATGCCTAGATAAAGGACCTCCTTGTCCATTGGAGGTAGACTCTCCCAGAGCCATTTTCTAGGGACAAGTGTAAAGGAGCCAGAGCACATTACAGGCTATGCTGGAAAGATCCACAGCCTCACAAATGACTGTGCATAGCACACAGATAGGCAAGCCATCACATACCCACCTGTTCCCTCTGCTCGGGTTCCACTGTGCACTACACCCCCAGACAGCCTGTGATCATCTGAGGGCATGGGCCCGACTCATGTTCTCCCTGGGTCCACATCTCTAAGCACCACAGTGAGGACCAGTGAGGAGCAGCTGGTTGGCTGGTCACCGTTGACAGAGAGCAGGGTAGCAGGTAGAGGTTTCTTCCCACACATTCTGACCTCTTAGCTCCTGTTTTTACCGCAGCACTGGTTCCTTGTGACCAATGACGGAGATGATTCTCTCATGGGGCTGGAAAATGGTCACGGCTCAGGCCAAAACCAAGGAGTCAGCAGGGACACGCTCTATCCAGAGGCTTCAGGAGAGAATCTGTGCCTGTTCTCTTCCAGATTCTCTTGATGCTGGCAGTCTTTGGCATGTGGCCACATCACTCCCATCTTCAATGTCAACAATCTCTTTCTCCTCCATTTTCAACTTCTGTATGTACATGCATTCTTGTGTATAAGCATGTGTGAGCACATATAGGATCACGTGTGCGCATGTGTATGCTCACACTGATGTGAACTTGTGTACATGAACAGATTTGTGCAAACATTTGTGCTCACATGTGTTGTGTGTGTGTGTGCATCCACATGTGTGAGCCATGTGTACATGTATGCATGTATGTGTTGTGAGCATATATGTGAGCGTGTGTGCACATACATGTGGAAGAGCATGCATGTGGCAGGTGCATGAGCATGTATGTATGTGATTCTGGCTCCCTGTTCTAAGACCATCTACGGCATTCTGGGCCCACATGGAAAATCAGGGGTAATCCTCCTCAGGATGCAAAGACTCCCTTTTCAAGTGTCACACCCCGGGCTCCAAACGTCAGGACCGGAATCTGTTAGAGACCACTGTTTATTTCACTCCCAGCACCGTCTCTCCTGGCCTCTTCTGCTCCTGAGTAGCCCCCTCCAGACTTCCGTTTCCTCACCCGATGGATCGCCTGCTTCCTTATGGTAGTGGAGACTTTCAGACAGAGAGAGAAAAAGTATTTCCCGAGTTGTAACTCTACACACAGATGCAGGACTATTATTGCCCTGGGAGTGGGGAGTTTAGCACTTGAGAAAACTATCAGATTTTAAAACATGTGAGGGATAGGAAACCAGTGTTATTCAAAAACCTCATTTACACCCCACAGCAAAGCCTCACGCCCTCTCCGCCTTCACGGTCCCCTGTGGCTACAGGGGTGTGACAGAAGCCTGTCTTGGGGGTAGCTTTGTGGCCCAAAAACAAATCATTCTTCACAGCTTGCTCCCAAGTCCAATAAGCCAGAAGGAATTGGGAGAGAGATTTAACGATATGTATTTCAAGAAAAAGATGAAGACGTGTCTGCTTTTAAGAGATGCTGTAAAAATACATCAGCCCACAGTAAACTTGCAGCCAGATGAAGAGAGGGCAGACTCTAACAAAGCCAGGGACGGGATGTCTTCTTTGGAGGGAAATTGCAGGTCTCTTAGAGTCTGCCCCCTACCAAAACCCAGTGCAGCCATCTTCATGCCGGGTCTCACATACCCCCAAACCCCAACCCCTGAGGGCTCCAGACTCTTCAGGAAACCAGTTGGCTCAAAGACATCCTGCCCACAGCCTGCCTTTGGAGTTTTTCTGAGGATGGGGCCTAACATAGCTTTGCAGATCTATTTCATTAGGGCTCAGTAAAGAAAGTTCCAAAGACCAAATCCAAACCACA
The DNA here is from genome assembly GCF_949786415.1 of Peromyscus eremicus. Lineage (NCBI taxonomy): Eukaryota > Metazoa > Chordata > Mammalia > Rodentia > Cricetidae > Peromyscus > Peromyscus eremicus. Next base: position 42,379,132 of record NC_081422.1, on the reverse strand, counting down.
GGGTCTCACTATGTAGCCAGAGCTAGCAAGCAACTCACGAAGTAGACCAATCTGGCATTGCTCTTCTTGCCTCTGCCTCCTGAGTGCTAAATTACAGGTGTAAGACAGCCCTTCTCCTTGTTCTTATAAATAAAGTGGGTTTTTGTTTTGTTTTGTTTTTCGAGACAGGGTTTCTCTGTGTAGCTTTGCGCCTTTTTTGGATCTCGCTCTGTAGACCAGGCTGGCCTCGAACTCACGGAGATCTGCCTGCCTCTGCCTCCCGAGTGCTGGGATTAAAGGCGTGTGCCACCACCGCCCGGCCAAAAATAAAGTTTTATTAGAATACAGTCTTGCTCTTCAATCTCTTGCTGCTTTGAGCCAACAACAGAGTTCAGTCATTGAGATCCACACTGATTGGCCTTCAAAGTTGAAAATGTCCTTTACAGAAAAAGTTTATCAATAGCCAAATGAGAGCATTCCATTGTAGATGGTCTCTGGTTATATGCCCAACAACTAAGAAGAGGAAGCGTTCAGTGGAGGAGGTGCTCAGGAGGAGGTAGATGCTCAGGAGGAGGTGCTCAGGAGGAGGTGCTCAGTGTGTACTAAGCATGCCCAAAGCACTGGGGTCCAACCCCAGTACCAAAATAGAAAAAAAAACAAAAACAAAAGCAACATTGATGACAGAAAAGAACTAATTTTTTTAATAGCCTTCCTGTGTCCCATCCCATGGTGCCCAGAGCAGAGTCTTGAAGAAACTGAGCCTCAGGAAGGCACGTGGGCAACTTTCTGAAGGTCTCAACAGCTGGGCACAACAGAAGGAAACCCAGGCCCGTGTCTGCCTGACTCCACCACCCCACTCTGACCTCAGAGCTCTACAGCATCACTCACTTACTGGTCCCAGTGGGTGATTCTCAAACCCTCTTCTGTCTCCAGCAGCTTCGCAGTTTCCAGATAGTGGAGGTCTTACTTCTACCCAGCTTCTTTTCTTCCCTCTTTCCCTCCTTCTCTCCTTCCTTTTTCCTTTTGTTGTTGTCTCTGTTTGGAAGGGAGCATGAGTGTACCACACGGTACACACAAAGGTCAAGGACAGTTTGTCTCTCTCATTTGTCACTATGCTGGTTATGCCAGGCCAGCCAGCCTGCCTCCAGATTCTCCTGTGTCTGTTTCCTAGTTCACAGTAGGAGCACTGGAGTTAGAGCCCACATTGCTGTGCTCACCTTTACATGGGGTGTGGGGATTCAAACTCGGATCCTCACACTTTCAAGGCAAGCGCTTTGCTCCCTAAACAATGTCAACACCCATAGTGTACCACATCCACTCAGTCCAGGAGCCCAAAGAGGCTAGGCTTTCCCAAAGCTCCTGTCTCGTCCTTACCCATCCTTTACTCCACATCCCTCTCCCCACCATTGCCCTAGTCTTTCTGACTGTGCTCTGTGATTCTGCACGCCTGCATCCCGCAGTCCTCTACCTGCCCCGCCCTGTGCGTTTCCCACTCTGTCCTGTGGGCAGTCCCTGGGTGCAGAGGCCCCGTGAAACTGATGGGGGCGCGAGGCATTTGCATTCCACTTCCCGGGGCTGTTCAGATCTCACCTGCAATTCTTCTGACAAATCCTTATCAGCGATGCCCATGGCGGAGTCTGTGGCGACTTTGTTCGGTCTTATTAGCTCTGAACAGATTAGCTCTTCACAGCGCTTGGCTGGTTCATACCGATTCCTGATAAACGTTGTGACTGATTTTTCCCGACTGGGACCAGGCTGGGGACTGGGGCTTGGGTGGAATGGAGGACTGGGAAGAGAGAGAGAGAGCTACCGGCCAGAGGCAGATGAAGAAAATGCAGGCAGGATTACATCTGGACTATGAAATATTCATCACATGCCTGCTGGAGTGGGGTCAGCACGGGAGTCCAGCAACAACTTCTTCACCAGGCGGTGCTTTGAAATGCACAGGCCCAGGCGGGAGGGGCCACCACAGCGGCCTGCATCTGCTCCTGAGGCTTCTGAGAGAAGGGGCAGAGGAAGTTAAAAGGAAGGAATAAGAAACCCGCTCACCTGCGCTTCGCTGTCCTCCATCCTTTCTTGCCAGCTCTTCACGATCAGCTTTTGATGGTGGAATACTAATAGTACAGGTAGACGCCACTGTTCCCCCGGTGGCTCCTCATCTCCCTCTCTGCTCCAAGGACTCCTGTGTGAGCAAGCACTCCACCAGCTTCCCATTCGGACGATTTTAGAAAGGCACAGCCACCAACCAGTTCCCTACACTCCCCCAGCTAGATTGGATTCTGCCCAATGGCTTCCATTCCACCCCCCAAACGCCCAGCACAGGACTGGTAGAGATGTTCAAAAAAAGCTTTTGCTGAAATGAATATGCTCCATTCCTTTGGCAGGAGAGGAAGTGGGTACCATTGCCCATGCTGGAACAATGTAGGCATCAATAAATCATTTTTCCACTTTCTTCCTGAGACCAAATGTCCTTTCCCAGGTTTTCTTACCCTGAGACTCCAATCAGCTACTTCCTAATAAATAAGCTTGACAAGGGGATTAGAAACAATGGGCTGTCTTGCTTCTTAGCTACCTATGTACTCTCTTTGTGAGCAGGAGCAACCTTTACACTCTAAGAGACCGGCTGGTGCACTTCAGCATAGACAGATGCTCTGGGCATATTTTGGAGCTGAAGATGACTTCTATAGACACAGTGTGCATTTTATTTATTTATTTATTTGTCTATTCTTTTTGTTTGTTTGTTTGTTTTGGTTTTGCCAGACAAGGTTTCTCTGTGTAACATCCCTGGCTGTCCTGGAACTCGCTTTGTAAACCAGGCTGGGCCTCGAACTCCCAGAGATCCGCTTGTCTCTGAGTCCTGGGATCAAAGGTGTGCACCGCCACGCCCAGCTCCAGTGTGCGTTTTAAACCTCGCCTAATTCTACAAAGGAGCTGGGCGTGGTGGCACACGTCCTTAATCCCAGCACTCGGGAGGCTGAGGCAGGCAGATCTCTGTGAGTTCAAGCTCAGCTTGGTCTAGATATGGAGTTCCAGGACATCCAGGGCTACATAGTAAGATCCAGTCTCACAACAAATGAACAAAAAACTACAAAACTATTTCATAACTTTTTATAGTTCGTTGGTCAAGGCTATCTAAAACTTCATCTGCTTACCCCCAGTGAAGTGAAGCATAAATTTAATTAATCTTATCAATAAAAACCAGGCGTCAGATATCAGGGTAATAACACGAAAGATCAGAGAAACAGAAGAGCAGCCATCAGTGACCTCCTACCTCTCCGGATCCTCTGACCAAAAGGGCTGAGATCCTGTCTCCACCCCACCTTATCACTTTCTGTCTCCATCTCCTGAGTGCTGGGATTAAAAGCGTGAGCCACCACCGCCCAGCTTCTATGGGTTAACTAGTGGCTAGCTCTGCTCTTGATCTTCAGGCAAGCTTTATTGGTCAGAACACAAACAAAATATCGCACCCCCACCCCCCACCCGGTCCTTCATGCTGTAATGTAAATATGGTGATATGGTGACTAGATTTGTTAGCCATGGGGAGTGAACGGCACCCTCCTTTGACACAGCCCTATATTAATTTGAGTCTGATTCTCATGTAGCCAAGGCTAGCCTCAAACACACTACAGAGCTGAGGACAACCTGGATTTTCTGAATTTCCTGCCGCCACCCACCAAGCGCTAGGAATACAGGCAGCTGCCAGCTGCCAACTCTAGGCCTGGTCATACAAAGCTTTCAGCACGCAGGTCAGCTGCCTCACGCATGCCAACCACATCCTCTCTCAGTCCAGAGCCCAGAAGATGACCCCTGCTGTGCCTCTAGAAGGCCTGAAGACTCTTGGCAGCCACACAGGCCGCGGGAACAGCCCACTCATTAGCCTTTCGCCAGATTTATCTTCTCCCCGGTAGCCTGCAGTACTTTGATTTGTCCTGCTGTCACCAGGACTAACGCTGATGGCAGCACCCCCCCCCCCAAGGTGTCAGGCTCTCCAGCCTCCTGCCAGAGGCCTCAGGGAAAATGGATGAGCAACTGACCCACAAAATAAATACCAGGCTTCCAGGTTCTGATAAAGATTAAATATTGGAGGAGTCATTTCAGATGAATATATAAAAGCAAATGGAAGAAGCCTTTCAGGCAGCGACAGAGTGAAATGCAGGCAAACAAAGAGAGATGTCTCCGGGAGGTTCAATGGCAGGGACGTTGGAGGCTTACAGTGCAACCTCCCCAGAAATACTACAGCATCAGGGAGGATTCCAAAAGCCGTCAACCCTGCCTCCTGTGCTGTGCCCACCCAGACGGTGAGCGAGAATGCTTAGCTTCATCTGCACTGCCAAAACGATGCTGAAGTCAGCTCTGCTGAGTTGGCCCAACCTACCGCGGGAGGAGAGAAGCGCGGTGACTCAACACCATCTGCCTTCCATGTGGAGCAGCCAAGAGCCCGGATCATTGGTAGAAGGGACTCTGAGACCCCAGCTGAAAGACTGTTCCCAGTAGGCATCTCAGAGGAAGGCCCAGGGCCAGAGACAGGAGTGGCCAAGGTCAGCAAAGGAGGTCAGTGTTTCTTCAGCCTGGGGCAGAAGTTAGACCATTTTCAGATGCTTGTCCACTTGATTTCGCGTAGAATAATTCCAAATAGCCAGAGTCTTGCCTCTAGCATCAATCAAGAGATGATTGAGCTACAAGGGAACAGCAAGCAAGGCTGGATGCTGGCTACTGCAAGTCTCATGTGGTCCAGCCCCTTGCTGGGCCATTAACATCTAGGGTCTCATTCACTTTGCAAGATGGGTATTGTCACCCACTACGGAAGGGAGGCTGAGGTGAAGGAGAGGAATGAGAACCAAGTCAGGGCTTACAAAGACTCTGTTTCATTTATTACCCTCAGCTCTGCCCAGGTGGTGGAGCCTATGTTTAGGTTAGACACAGAATCTCTGAATTGAGTACATACGCTATGGGTTGAATATATGCGTTTATTTTTTATTTTAATTTTTTTAGATTTCTTTACTTTATTTTATGCACATGAGTGTTTTGTTTGCATGTATGTCTGTGTACTACGTACAAGCCTGGTGCCCACAGAGGTCAGAAGAGAGCATTGGATCTCCTGCAACTGAAGTTACAGATGGTTGTGAGCCGTCATATGGGTGGAGGAATTGAACCTGAGGTCCTCTGCAAGAGCAACAAGTATTCTTGGTTGCTGAGCCGTCTCTCCAGCTCTGAGTGTATGTTCAGTATGTTTAAAGAATCGGTCTTGTTTGTGTCTGACTCTTAATTCCATGCTCCTTCCCCCAGGAATGACTTGTAGAGAGTCTTAAGGAAGAAGGAAGATCCATGATGTGCCACTGAGCTTCAGGTGGGCTTTATGACTTGGTTGAGGTCACAGAGACTGAACCTTGACTGGGCTTGGGAACAAGAGTATAGCTAGTCCACTAGGGCCTGAGTTGATGCAAGGTAGCAGGACCAGAAGTCTAAGGATTTGAGGAGAACAACTGTCACCATAGTTGGCAACCTTCCTGTGTTCCAGCGGCATCTAGGCTGTAGGCCATCCCGGGGTCATAATTCTGCAGAGGGAGAGGAGGGTGGGGGGGGGGGTGGGGGGGGGTAGGAGCAGGGGTGGCACGGCTCACATGGAACACGACTTGCAGCAATTGCTACAGCAGTAGCCCAGACACAGACGAGTCCCCAGTCCCGTCTCCTTCACGGCTGCTACACTTCTCCAGAGGCAGTGTATGAAGGGAAGGGGTACCCTGCAGCAGGGGAAAGGGGGACTCTTCAAGGCCATTCCTGCCTGGGGGTTTCAGAGTGAGCCTGGGACAGGCTAGTAGGACATTTAGACTGAAAGGCACTGAATTCAGCTCCTGCTCGGTAGTACCTTCTTGGCCAATGAGTGCACAGAAATGAACTGGACTATTCTGTCCCCAATCTCATGTTTCCTTCTCATGTCCTGCAAGGAAGACTGGTACGGACCCACAGTGAATGACATGGGCTGTAACAGAATAACCTCATTGTTTCTGAACCAAATCTCCCCCTCAAAGCACCCTCGTGGTGTGTGTGTGTGTGTGTGTGTGTGTGTGTGTGTGTGTGTGTGTGTGCAGTTACACATGCACATGGAGGCACTTGCACATGGTGGCCCGAGGACCATCTCTGGTGTTATAGTTCCTTAGATACTGCCCTCACCCTTTTCACTTTATTTTATTTTATTTTTTTGAGAAAGGGTTTCTCACCGCTCACCTGAGCTCACAAAGTAGGCTAGGCTTCCAGGACAGGAAACCCCAGGACTCCACCTTCCTTTGCCTCCCTGGTACTTGGTTTGCAAGCTTATGCCACCCATCTGGCTTTTTTTTAAATGAGGGCTCTGGGTATTGAACTCAGGTCCTGACGCTTGCAAAACAAGCCCTTTATAAACCGAGCTAGTCCCCCAGGCCCTTCACCTTAGTTTTTAATCTCATTTCTCCAGAGTTGTTGCTGTTTCTCCACATCCAGTCCTAAAAAAAAAAACCCCAAAAACAAAAAACCAGAGCCTAGTGAGGCTAGTGGGCTTGCTCATTGCTACCTCACAGCCAGGAGCAGAGCTGAGGCACCTGAGGACAGAGTTCTCTCCACTCTGTGTCCCTATCTACCACCCCATACATGCTTCTTCTGCCTGTTTTTCCAGAGGGAAAGCCAAGGGCCTGCTGTCACCCCCTGAGGGTATTGCAGGGTGCCAAGGGGCTAGGTCGCTGGACAGCAATCACCACAGAGAGGCTCTAGTGAGTCAAGAAGAATGGAGTGTCCACACCAATTCCCATCTCCGGGCCTCCCTTCCACTTCATATTATCGTGCAGCTGTTTCCTTGGGCACCAGGGCAATTTAGCAAGTGTGTTTTGCATCAGTCCAGCAGTTTCTGATATTAACTCTCCCTGGACTTTCTCAAGGCTGCCTCGCTGTCTCTATTCCCGACCTCTTCTGACTATCAGAGGCAGCGGTGGCCACCTGGGGGGTAGCCCTGCTAGCCTGAGGAATTGACCTCCTCCAGGGAGGGCAGCTGTGTGTGTGTGTGGTGGGCTGGGGCCTCTCACGACACACTTCATGGCTTTTTACAACACACATCACCAGGTCTACCTTACTATGGCAGAAAGTAAATGGTACAGACAGTACAGGACCTACCATACTGGGGTGCAGCCCACTTATTTACACATCCAGATACTCTGCTCTCCACTCTGCTTTCCCGCTCCCCTGAGAAGGAAAACAGTCTCCTTCTGACTCCATTTACCTCCTTGCTTTGGCCCAAAACAGTTAATGTGATCTAAGGCCAGAACACTGATCACTCAGAACACCCCCCGCTGCCCCTCCCCCCCACATTGGTCACATGAAATCCCTTAGCATGTTTGGTTTGGAAGTCAGTGTGGTCCTTGAGGAGGAGGAGAGGGTACAGACAGAAGTGGGGAGTGGGAAGGCTCTAAAGGACCTCAGGGCAGTGGGTCCATTCCTGTTTTGATATTTGGTCAACTTGTCAGCCCCACTGATCTCCATGGTATCAGCCCCACTCGTGAATGCTAATACTCTGGCCTTCAGTTTCAATCACCCATCTCCCTTCTCTCTGTCTCTCTTTCTCCCTAGCCTTTTCTCTGTCTTTCCACTTAGTGTTAAAATGAAAGAAAGGGGGCAGGTTCATTCTCTCTAATAATTTAAGATCCCTTGCACGCGAGAACGTGCCGATGAACAAAAGGGAAGGGTTGGAACACGCTGGCAGTGATCTCCTGCCTATTAAAAATGAGGCAGGCTGAAGTGGGCCTGGCTAGCAGACAGGCCTGCAGCTCCAGGGAAGTGGTACTTAAGGGAATCTGCAATTAAGAGAAGCTTGGAGCTCTGCCACACATCGCTTCCCTTGCCTTCTCTTATTTAGAAAAGCATCACAAAGCAGGGACCTAAATGGAAGATGACAATAACGTAAGGTGACAGATGCCCGTTTGGCAGGGAACACCAGGAAACCAAGTCACTTACCTGTGGTACTCATGCCACCACCCCATGTGTGGCACTCCATCTCAGTCTGGAAGGCAGAGCCTTGGTGGCTGTCCAGGGATGGCTGTCCAAATTCCTGGGGAGCCTGCTCAGCGTCCCGGTTCCTCCAGCCCACCCTGGGTAAACATGGGCCTCAGCAGGCGGGAGCCAGGCCCAGCAGGTATGCCCACTCCAGGAACCCTGCCTGCTCCAGCTGTCTGCAGGGCTGGGGAGACCACCACTGCTCACGCCAGTCTTTCCAGGAGCTTGGCAGCCCTGTCTGCCAAGAGCCACACACATCTTTGAAGAAGGCTCATTTCTGACCTCAGCAGCAATCTACAGCAGGCCCTGGTAGAGACGGTTCATAGCTAAGGCTGGGATGCTAAGAACGCTGAGCTGCTTCTGAAAGCCCCTGCCATGGAGATCCCAAGTCTGCTTGGAGAAACTGACAACACAATTCACAGTGAGCACACACGTGTGCACACACACACACACACACACACACTCACATGATGAAAAGGGGATACTATGACATCTTAATCTGGTCTCAACTCCTTTTCATCATGACATCTAGTTGAAACTGGCATTGCTGGGGAAAAGATGTGTGATTACAGGTGTATGTGATATGTCTGATTGTGTGTGTTATGTACAAAGTGTATGTATGTGTGGGGCATGTATGTGGTGTGTATGCATGCATGCGGTGCGAGCATCTGTGTATGTGGGGTTATAATGTAGTATGTGCATAGGGTGTGATGTACATATGTGGCATGTCTGTGGTATGTGACCATCTATGTTTGTGTATGGCATGTGTATGAGTGCAGTATGTAGTGTGTGCTTGTGTATATGTGGTATGCAACATCCGAGTTTATGTGTGAGTGTAGCATATATGTGGCATGTATATATGTGTGTGTGGTGTGTTACAATCTGTGTTTGTGTGTGTAGCATGCATATGGAATGTGTATGTATGTATGTATGTATGTGATGTGCGCATATGTGGTGTGTGACTATCTGTGTTTGTGTACATAACATGTATGTGATAGGAGCATTGTATATGTGTATGTAGTGTATATATGATATCTGTTTTATATATATAGTATGCATGTGGTATGTGTATGCATGTGTATAGTGTATCTCTGTGTCATATGCACATATATGTGGTGTGTGACCATCTGTATTTATGTGTGAATGTTTATGAAGTATATGAATTTGTGGTGTGTATATGTACTATGTGAACATCTGCAGCTATGTGTGTAGTATGCATGTAGTCTGTCTATGAGAGAGAATGTGTGTGTGTGTGTGTGTGTGTGTGTGTGTGTGTGTGTGTGTATGTGTATCAGGGAAGGGAACTCTCCACAGGATGGAGCATGGCACTGATACAGCTTGTCTCTCATCTCAAAGTGGTACCCTGCTTTTCCATATATATTTTATTGTTACCTGAACGGCTGCAGCAGCTCCCCTTCACAGGCTCTGTAGTTTCCCCCTGAAACAGGACCAGTCACTTCTCTGGTCTCAACTTTACTATCCAATCCTGGCCACTGTACAGCACTTAATGTCTATCTTCATACAGATTATTTCATTCCATCTCTTCATCAACTCTGGGATGCAGCTTGCATTTCTCCAGAGCTAAAACTCCGAATGACGAAAGTTCTGGGCATGAGGATTTATGCCTATAAAGCACTCGGAAGTGAAGGTGGGAGGATCAGGGTTCAAGGCCAACTTCAACTTACAAGTTTAAGGCCATGGCTTTATGAGACTTCATCGCAAAAAAAGAAGAAGAAGAGGAGGAGGAAGGAAGGATGAAGGGAAAGAGATGGGGGAGGGAGGAAGAAGGAAGGGAAGGAGGGAGGGTGGGAGGGAGGGATAAAAGGCAGCAAAGGACTAAAGACCAGGTAAGGGACTAGCCCCAGGGTACAGGATTGCTAAAAGACAGGCATGTAGTCCAGCAGGGAACAGAGTGCAGGGCACTCTCTGAAGGATAAGGGCCTTCAGTCTAGTTGAAGGTTCTCATCTACGCGCTATGGAGCCAGAGGAAGCTGTATGTCCTGTTTTAGGAGGCGTAAGGATCATAGGACCATTTGACTCGCCTTGTTTAGGTGAGAACAGCCCCTTCATAGAATCTATAACTCTTCACAGTATTGTTTACTTGGGACCTGATATCATGAGGGTACACACACATACAAGCACACGCTTATGCACACACACACACACACACACACACACACACACACACACACACCCACCTCTAGATTATGGACACCAGGTTTCTCCCCTTACCACACAGTGGTCTCTGTGGAGGCAAAGACACGTCCTGAGAAAGACAGATGCTCAAAGACTGGGGCTGGAGGTTGACTCCATTGGGAATCCGTGGCCTCAGATGCCAACCTACTACCTCTCTGACTAAAGTAGTTGCCTGCTCTCGTGTGGCTTCAGTTTTTCTGCCTGGAATCTGTTGCGGACATGCTAAGCATACTTCAGATGCAGCTGGGTGAGTCTATGATTTCTTGATGGCCTCAAAACAAAAGCAAACCCATGTCAAACCCACATGCTAAGTGCCTTGTGCAAATCATCTCGCCAAACGAGAAGCTTTTACCAGCTCAAGTCAGGGAGCAGAGGACAAACTGGGGGAAGCTAAGCAACTCACTTAGCAGATGGCCATCACATGACCGGATGGAATTCCAGGACATCAAGGCTCACCAAATCACCTTGGTCTGTTTTTTAATTGCTTAATAAAACTGTTTTCTTTCTGCTCGAATAAACTTTCACTTTCCAGAAATAAAGTTATTTTAGGTAAGAAGTGGAGCTCTCATAAGACAAATTTAGTGTCACCTTTAGGCAGGATTATTGTGGAAATACAGTCATGAGAGGATCATCCATTCTGCTCCAGGGCCTGTGATGACGTCATTTGCTTTAACTAAGTAGCTACCGTGAAACCTTCTTGGGGAGAGAAGAACTCAGTTTCTCTCTGAGGAGTCACTCATTCTTTGATTTGTGTGTGTGTGTGTGTGTGTGTGTGTGTGTGTGTGTGTGTGTCTGTGTCTGTGTGTGTGGTTGTGGCAGGGGGTGGGGTGGGGGCAGACACAACTAGAACTGGCCTGTCATCTCTGTGGATTCAGTGGCTATTTCACAGATATTCCTGATTCCTGCATAGATCAGACGAGACAAAGAGACAAAGACGGTTAAGCAATATAAGCAAGTTGAAAACTCTGTGACATTGAGCTTGGTCCTGCCAGGATATGGGCCTTCAACTAAGATTAGCCATGTGACACCAGTGAGGGCTTGCTTAAGAGTAGCAGGTCCCTCTTTTCCAGCCATCCCAGAACATGGACATGGGCACTCTCTACATTCAGCTACATGATCCTGTGGAACCCTCTAGTGAGCTATGCCCACTTGAATCTTGTGATCTGTCACTTATATCCAGAACATTCTAACTGCGACAGGGAAAAGTATAGTGAAGGAATCTGGAGTCGTCTGGCTCCAGCCCTGGACCTGGTGGAGGGGGACCTGCTTCCAGGATAAAATTGAGGCATGATAGAAAGACAGGGAAAGCGACAAGGATATAAGAAGAGAAAGGAACCCCTCACCCGGGAGTCTGGTCGAGGCTGCTCATCAGCTGGGAAGCAAGAACGTCAGCACAATCAACAACCTAAGACCTTTTCCCTGCTCAGCTGTAAACCTGCAATTTTCTAGGAATCTCAGCAGAAAACCCTTCAACAGCTCTAGCTATTCCCAGTCTCACCTTATCAGACCATAGTCCCAACCAAGGCACCTCTGCAGCCACCCTATAATCTCACTTATCAAAAGAGAAAGAAAAGGGGGGAGAGGTTTTGTGGTAATTCTTTGAGATAGGACTTGAGAGCCACCAAACTGGGATCTATGGCTAATGCTGAGATATCATCTCTCTCAGCAGATCTTCCAGGCTGTCCTTGAACTCCATATGTAACTGAGGACGACCTTGAATTTCTGATCTCCCCCCTGCCCTCCCTTCTTTTCCCCCTCCCCTCCTCTCCCTTTTTTCTCCCATCCGGTCTCCTCCCGAAGTGGTATGAGCCACCATGCCCAGTTTATACAGTGTTAGGGACTGAAGTCAGAAATGTATGCTTCCTAGATAAGCACCTACCAACTGAACTGCACCCCAGGCCTTCTTTATTTACTTTCAATCAGGATCTCACTACGTAGTTCAGGCTGGCCCCCAAAACATATATAGCCCAGACTAGCCTCAAACTCACAGTTATCCTCCCGCCTCAAGCCTTCTGGGATTACAGAAGTAAGCCACTGGGCCCCAGTTCTTCTCTACATGTTCTTGCACAGAGATCTCCCTTGCTCCTCTATTGTCACACAAGACCTGAGTCTTGGCATTGGGGCCTGCTTTCCTCTTGACTTCTCTGCTCCCCAGTCCTGCTCCACAGCCTGCCCCCCACCTCCTCCCTAGAGCACCCCCAGCTCCCAGCCCTGGCCATGACACCTGCGAGCTTGGACTTGCTCAGCCCAGTTACAGAGCCTGCACTTCCCAGAAATTTTCATCAGTTTTACAACAGGCGAATCGTCTTTACACCTCCGTCAAGACAGTTATTCCACTGCGTGGTCATCCCTGAGGTGTGGGTTGGTCTTCCGGAACTGCAGGGGGTGAAGTGGGGTGGGGCGGGATGTTCCTCTGCAAGGAACTGGTTCTTTCCTGTTCATGAATGTAGGCAGGATTTCAGGATGGATCTGGAGTGGGAAGAACTTGGTGGGACAGGGTTGGGGGTTGGGTGAGAGGGTGGAGGATGGAAGGTAGGGGTGGAGGAGGTGGGAAGATGGGGAATTGAGGAAGGGGTGATGGAGGATGGGTATGGAATATGGGGGAAGTAGAGGACAGGAACATGGGAGGTAAGAGTGGAGACAGGGCTGGAAAGGTGGTGGATAAAAGACAGGGGTGAGTGGGTAGGGGAGATGAGGGAGGGGTATAGGGATGGAGGAAGTAGGAGTAGGGTGGGGGCAGTACAAGATTGAGGATGGGGTGGAATGGATATGGGACCCAGGATATTTGATGAGGGAGGTGGGGATGCCCGGGGTTCATAGGCAGCCTGTAGGGGTGGGGAGCAAAGGAGAATCAGCTCCCAGCCTCCTCCTCTGTACCTCCCCCTGCTCCATCCCAGGGCATCAAGGGTGCTAGCCACATGGCAGAGGGGGGCAGGGGTGGGCAGCTGATTGGACAAACAAAAGCCTTGTTAACTATCCTCATTGGTGAGGAGAGAATTGCTGGAGCGCTTGACAGCAAATTTGGCATTTAAAGCCAAGCACAGTAGCTCAAGAGATTAAATACATTGTAGATTTGCTAAACTTGAGGTGAGCCAAAGAAAAGGTAGACAGACTACCGTTACCCTTCAGGCTGGGGTGGCAGCAGGTGGGACGTGCTTTGGCTCAGGTATGATCACAAGGCACCCACCAGAGACTCCTGGGCTTAATTTTTCTTTTGCAATCAAGGCCATGTGTCCCCCATTCACATAGTCCCAGAACCAAAGGTCCCTTCCTTGCATGTTTTTCATAGGCTTCATTGCTGAGAGAAGGAAAAATGATCCAGAGATAACGGTGCTGATTATGGAATGGCAAGTGGTCTGGGAAGCATAGCCAGTGCATGAAAGTGGGGACCTCCTGGAGAGGGCCGTGAGATGTGCACCCCGGCAGGATCCCTTCCGCCCCTCTCAGGTCCCCACACTCCTCTCTCCCTGGAATCTTGGCACTGAAATGGGGAGTCAGCCCAGTTCAGGAGACACATTCAGTGCTTGGGATGGTATTTTCCTTGTGTAATGCCCACCCTTCGTGTAATCAAAACAAACAAAAAAAATTCTAGAATGTAAACCTTGGGAGATTGGGATTATGGAGATGGACTAGGGTTGCAAGAAGTGGAACCTGCTGGAGACTCACCTTTGGAGAGGCTGGGTGAATCCGTGCTCCTTGGCAATCCATCCCTGCTTGGCAGAGGCAGGGTCACACCAAACAGTTTCACAGCCCGGAGAGACCTCATTCTCGTGAAGACACAGCAGCGCAATGGCCTGGGCAATTCTCAGCCTCTTCTGAAAAGCAGATGGAATAGAATTAACCCCAGTGAGAGCTTGAGGGACTCAGGCTGGGCGAAAGGAGAGTTATCCCAGAGGGGAGTTATTAAAACATGAAAGTGGATACATCAGGAGGCTTCAAAAACCTCCTTTTCCCCAGAGAACTCCAAAACTCACGGCAAAGATGCCCCTTACTGTGTCGCCCTCTGAGGTGCTGGCCCCTCTGAGGGGAAAGGTCCCCCTGTGCATTCACCTTTCTGACCTGGGTTAATTCTCTTTACTGCCTATCAAGCCCTTTCTGTGGGTCCGACACAAATTCAGGCACTCTCAACAAGTGCTTATATAATCCCAGATTCACACGCAGCAGGTGGAGATTGTGGTCTTAAAATAAGGACACAGAAGGCTGGCGGCACTACCGATGTCACCACGGGGCTGTGTTTGGGAGTCGGATTGGGACTGAAGCCTGGCTGGTTGCCAAAGACACATTCTCCAGGTGTGGTGGAGCATGCTTGTAATTCCAGCACTTGAGTATGCTGAGACAGGACAATGACGGTGATTTCAGGCCTGCTTGATCTACAGAGTGAGACCTCACATCAAAAACAAATACCAAAATGTTAAGAAGCCGCCCTCTGGCCCAGACACAGGATAGAGTCAGGGATGGGAAGCCCAACACCAAGGAAGGCATTTCAGCCCAGGATCGCTAGTGGCCTGTGAGGGGTGTGTCCCATGTGTATTCTCTTTGCAGAGGTAGCTGTAGTGCCCTGGGCTGGGCTTATGCACATGAAGAGGGGCTTCTCTGGCTGTAGGAAGACAGGAAGCGCCTAGCCTGAATCTTCAGAGACAGTCGTGCTGTCAGCAGCCACCTGTGATCAACTATTCCCTTTGCTGTTTTCACGGGCTCAGAGAGTTGCTGCCACAAGGCCACCTGCTCTCTGACAGTGTGGCAGGGTTGGTCATTAAGTCCTTGGAGAGAGGAGAGGCCATTAACCCTAGAAAGACAGGGAGGGAGTTGGCCAGAACCCCAACCAGAGCCCGACCATAACCACAGAAACTTAGGTGATGGCCGTAAGGACCCAGGCCTGTGCCCTGGTCACTATCTCAGTCACAAGAGAAACTCTAACTATTGGCTTCCAGAAAATAGCCCCCTGCCTCTGCTTCTTTCAGCCCACCGGTTCCCATAGTAACAGGAAGTTTAGCTGCCCCCATGCTAAGTGGAAAACCCATGCCAGAGGTCTGGCTGTAGGTTGAGTCCCCCACCAGCCAACTGCTCCAGGCTTTGTGTCCTGGGGCACAAGTCACCTTTCTCATTCTGTTTCTTAGGGTGGAAATGGCAGCATCTGCTTCAGAGGTCATTAGGAAGGCAGATGAGTTAATTCATCTGCAGGATTTAGGGCTGTGCCTGCCATGCGCGAATGGCACCCCCTGAGTGTCAGCTGTCACTGTGGTTGTTATGACTGCCCCACCCTTCCTGTAATCCCTGAGCAGGAAGAAGCAGCATCCAGGAAGGAGCTGGGAAACAGAGGAATGGTCTTTTCTCTTTGTAACCATTTCCCAACCAGAAACATCTCCACCCCAGGACCCTGCTTAGGAGAGCCTGTTGTAAACACAAACTGCTGGAGAGTGGAACTGTGCCCAGCTGGTCCTGGTTTAATCCTACTAGTTCTCTGTTCCAGACCACCCTCATTCCTGGGAAGCTGAGAGGACTGAACAGCACACCCCTCTGGAGAAGATTAGAGCAGCCCCAGTTCAACTGCTCAGAGTCCAGGACATTGGCATTCACAACCATTTTCCAACACACACACACACACACACACACACACACACACACACACACACATACTTTTATAGGTACAAACCAGGACCAGCTGGGAAGAATAGGATTGGGGTGGGGGGACTTGTCAGACCACTAGGCAGGGGCTGGTGTCTGGAAGGGTCTATTCCCACCCACCATATGTCTTATTGAGATACTTCAGCCTGGATGATCTAAACAACACACAGTATTTCTTACAATTCTGCGAGGCTGGAACATCCAAGGCCAAATTGTCAGTTTGCTTCTTGATGATGTGCAAAGAAGAAAAACAAAAACAAAAACAAAAAACACTAGTCCCTTCAGCCCCATGGAGC
The DNA here is from genome assembly GCF_949786415.1 of Peromyscus eremicus. NCBI lineage: Eukaryota > Metazoa > Chordata > Mammalia > Rodentia > Cricetidae > Peromyscus > Peromyscus eremicus. The sequence goes on along the minus strand of NC_081422.1, from coordinate 42,363,020 downwards.
TGCCATTTCACCCTGAGGTGTTGTACTCAAAAGTTTTCCCAAGCCCAGCTGCCTCCCAAAGGCCTCATTCCCAAACATCACCATATCAAGGAGTAAAATTTTAATAAATGTTTTTGTGGGGAGGCCCATTTTTCTGTTTTTTTGTTTTGTTTTGTTTTGTTGGTTTTTTTTTTTTTTTTTTTTTTTTTTTTGAGACAGGGTCTCATGTATCACAGGCTAGTCTCAAACTTGCTAAGTGGCCAAGGGTGATCTTGACCTTCTAATCCCCCTGCTTCCAACTCACAAGTGCTGAGATTATAGGTGTGTGCCACCACAAATGGTTTTGCATGATGCTGAGGATCGAACCCGGGGCTTACTCCATGCTAGACAAATAAATACTCTACAAGCGAGCTGTATTCCTAGATCTTAGCCTCATTGTTCTCATCAGTACAAAAGGCTCTTAATACTTCAGTGAGGGAAGACAGGGCAAAGCTTTTCATCAAGTCTAACCTGCATCTGCCTGATGTGGGGCAAGCAACAACCAGATCTTCCTGGGCTTGCTCGGGTCCTGAGAGAGCAGAAGGTGGAAGCTGGGGAGGACTTGGGGTGTCAAACCTGTGGCCTGGGCTCTCTTCCTCCCACATGGGCCTCAATGATTGTGTGTCATCAAGCACCTGCTGGCCTTACCCAGCCCACGCCCTGTTGCTCTGGTGACTCTGTGTATATACGGGTGACTGTGTATATACAGGTGACTCTGTGTATATGTTTAAGAGTGAGAATATAGAGACAGAAGGCAGATGGGGCACATGTGTCCAAAGGGCAAGATCCAGAAGCAGAGGCCCTAGTTCACCCAGGCTTCCTCCGTTCTTAGCCAAAGGCCAAGCCGGCAAGGGCAGAAGGGATCTGGGAAGGTGGCAGAGGAAGGCTGGAGAGGCCTGGATAAATCCATTTTGGCTGTTGTTTTCCTACTTCCTGCCATTCTTGGGGTCAAGGGTTGGGAGAGAAAGGCCTGTCACAGCTTCATGTTTGGGCTCTACCTGGTCCTCAGTATGGCTCTGGCCCAGACTGCAGAGGAGCAGCCAGTATAGCCATCATGGAGCATGTCCTCTGCTGACCCTCAGAAAGTGCTGGAAAAGGACAGAGGTCTGGTCCTTATGGAGACTCCCATTCTTCTTCTTCTGTCTCTCCTCAGTCCCTTGCCTCATAGCTTGTTGAGCTTGGGCTCGTGAGGAGCAGAGTGAGCCCTCTCTCCCATGACCTGGCTTCACACTTCAGATGGGTGTCCAAGAGGATTCCAGAACATGTGTGCGTCATGCCAAGGACTGCCTTCCGTGGTTGTGTGCTTTGGCCTCCTTCGTGTAGGTGAAGCGTCTTCCACCTTCCTCCTCTTACCGGTAGAGCCCTGGCTGAGGGTCTGCTTCACAGTGACACTCCAGGAAGGAAGTCCCCATTTTACAGAGGGAACTGGTGGGGGTTGGGGGTAGGGGAGTCGTGCTGGATCACCGCCCAGGCAGGAAGGGGTTTCTCTGTGTAGCTTTGGAGCCTTTCCTGGATCTCACTCTGTAGACCAGGCTGACCTCGAACTCACAGAGACCTGCCTGCCTCTGCCTCCCGAGTGCGTGGATTAAAGTTATGTGCCACCACCGCCCGGCTCCTTCCTCAGTTTTATATGAGGTAAAATTCTGTTCTGAGTTCTCTAAATGCAGAGATTTTTTTAAAAACCAATACAAGCTCACTAAGTGTAGGAGTGAGCTACCTATCTTTTCTGTTCTTTCTTCCTTCCTTTCTTTCTTTCTTTCTTTCTTTCTTTCTTTCTTTCTTTCTTTCTTTCTTTCTTTCTTTCATCTACTTAACTTGACCTTTGTTTCCCCAGCACTTAGAAGAGTTCTGGACACTTGGCAAGTCTTGAAATTGTTGAATGAATGAATGAATGAATGAATGAGGGAGGGAGGCAGCCTTTTTGTTTCATCTTATGCCCATTCAATTGATGATGACATGAGGTAGATAGAACTAAGTTAGTTAACTCATTTCCTACAGACCGTAAGCATTAGGGAAGGGCTGTCTACCAACAGCTGTGACTCCATGGAAGTTCTTCTATCAGTACGCCTCGCTTCCTCTTCGTACAAGAATGGCCCATCTCCTCCAGGGAAAACTAATCGAGAGATGTGATCTTGAGGAGTCCCCTCTAGGTGAAGTGGGTGGGTCCAAGTGAAGCTTGGGGAGGGTTTCCTCACCAACCCCCACCAGGAAGACATGGGTGGACAAGGCGAAGCACCTTGCTTTATACTGTATGGAAGGGGGAGGGGGCTTCTGATGACTTTCGCTATAGATCTCACAGTCTCTCCCCCCTCTCTCTAATTTGGATGTTAATGTATTAGCTACAGCTTTGGCTTCTCGGCTACAAATTGTCGTGTGTGTCCCCCCCACGTACCCCGCCCTGAAAATTATACATCCAGATAGAGTAGTGTTCATTAAAGTGAGATTAGGAGAGGATAAAATGTGAGAGGTATGTAATCTTTTGCAAATGGTTAGTAAATTGGAACTACCCCAATTACAATCTTGTTCATCACACAGGCCTGAATTACTCTGCCCGGGACGGCAGTCTCAGCCACAGCTCTGCTCAGCTCCCATTTCATAAATATTGTATACAAGTGATATTCTCTGCCATCTGCTTCACTGGTCACTGAGCATTTTTTTTTTTTTTAACTTTTCTGCTTGACTGCAGAGAGGGGCAGGAGCTGGGAGGTCATCCTGCCTACTTGCCTCCAGGCCTACCTAGGCCCACACCTTCTTCCACGTCCCACATCAAGGGCCCTGCTGATGGCTGATTCTCCAGGCTCCATTCGTGTGGTATTCTCACTGTGGCTCTGAGGCTGTCGCTGAGCAGGGGTCTGTGGGAAGGAGGAGCTTCTCTGTGAAGCTTCCCTGGGGGCTGATGAAGGTGACCTGCAGTAGGTGTATCACTGGCAGGGGTATAGAACAGAAGTGATGCCCTAGGTAGGCTGAGACTCCAATCTTAGGTATTCTGTGCTTATCGCTTCCACTTAGCTCTTTGGTTCTGACCCAAGATCCCCCCTGACCACTTTGATTTCCTAAATCCCACAGATTTCAAAGAGTTAATGAAGCCTAGTGAATAAGAGAGAGGGCCCCAGGATTGAGGCCCATACTAGAGTTCAGTTTCAATATATCTAGCTATTTAAATCTTACATGACCCTGACAAATAGTTTTAGCAACTCTATTTGTGAGTTTCTCCCCCTGAACAAAAGTCACTGTGATCAGGCTTGGCCCATGGGGTCATGGAGTAACAGTTGGTGCCCCTCACTGCCATGGTGTCTGAGCTTCTTCCTGAGGTGTAGAGTCTCTCACAAAGGAACAACACATCAGTACACTGGCACGGGACCTACCTGCTGAGCAAGGGGGAACTTGAGACCAGAGAGAGCAGCTGGATCTTCCAAGTGTTTACCGTGTGCTGGGCGCTGGAGAAGTGCCATGTCTTACCTAGGGTGTGTCACCCTAGTCTCGTCAGGCTTCGAAGCAGCCATGCAGCCCTAGGACGCTCATTGGAAAGTTGAAGAGAGTGAAGCTCAAGGCATCAGCAAAGCCAAATCTCCTGCCGCTGTCTTTTTAAAATTTCGTCTTTGTCTCTGGTGTTAAGATCAAATCCAAAATCTTGTACCTGGCCTATTCCATAACACCCTCGGCCCGCCTCCATGTGATCTTCCTGGTTGGACTGTTCCCTGTGCCTATTGCCTCTTCTTCTGAGCTTTCCCTTGTCTTCCTAATCACCACTCAACTCTTGTGTCTCAACTCATTTTTCTCCAGAGAAGCTTTTCATAGGTCCCCCCAAAGACCTTTATACTAACAGTTGGTCCCTAAGTTCGTGCTACTGGGAAGTGATGGACACTTTCAGAGCTGGGACTCAGTGGGTGGTCTTCCGGTGATGGTGGGCATGCCTGAAAATTAGTGGCACCTTGACGTCATCGTTTTCTTCTCTTTTACTTCCCAGGCATGAGTTCTTGTGCCATGAGACACTGCCCCAAAGCAATGGGACCAATCAATCAAAGTCATATTGAAACCTCCAAAAATGAGCCATAAACTGCGCCCCCCCCCCCATAGGCTGATTATCTCTGGTGTCTGATAGTCATGGAAAGCTGAAACCCACATCTTCCTTGAGGCAACCCGCCAAGGGTGGGTAAGGACCCAGTCCTGCATGCTTTCATAGTAACCCACTGGTCTCCCTCCTAGGACTTGTCAATACCAGTTGAATAGTTCATAGGGTGTGTGTCTGCATTGTGGGTGCATGTACCCAGGTGGGTGCAGTCTTTACTCCTTAGGAGAGGCTGAGCTGAGCAATATCACCATGAACTCCCAATCCAGTTTCTGTCTTGCCCCGTGTCCCGTGGTGATGAGCAACGGTCTCTACTCCACTGTGTCGCTCAGCGACCCAGAGCAGTGGGGGCATCAGCCCTTTGTGGATGCGCCAAGTAGAGCCTCTGTCCTCCTCTGAGGCCGTAGCGGAGAAGAGAGGCTGGAGACTGGTGTGTGTGAGCAGGGACCATGCAGCCTCAGCCCCTGAGAGGCAGCATCACACCCTGCCCTGCTATAAAGGGACTAGAGCACAGGGAGCTGGTGGATTCTCTCATCTGTAACAAGGTGCTAGCAAACTTGTTTCTTTCTGTGTCTTCTACGCCTAGCACATTGCTTGGCCTGGAGTGGGGGCCCTGGAATATCTGTGGAGTGGATGAGTGTCAGTGTCAGTCTGCGATGGTCACGCAGCCAGCTCACTGGATTGCGACTGGCCTTCAGAACATGGTCCTTTAACACTCAGAACCCTTGGCCTTTGCGCTGTATCTTGTCTAGCAGTCTGTAGACTGTTCCCCCCCCCCTCTGCATGTCGCTCACAGAATGCCATGCATTTAGCCACTTAATAGATTTGTCTTTCCTGATGAAACTGATGAAACTTACATGTCCTCCAATCAGCTTTGCAATCAGCCATCCAGCCACTCACCCCAGACAAGTGGCAGTTGAAATGCTGCTAACACTTCTTAAGTGCCTACTGTGTGCCAGGTGTGTCCTCTGGCGAGAGTACACAAAAGCTGGGTGAGATGAGCTGGGCTCCTGCCTCGCTAACGGAGTCACTGACACCAGGAAGCAAAGCCCACAGCTGCTCTTGGATTTCAAGTTAGCACCTTTCCAATAGGATGGGCAGTAAGGCTCACAGTAGAGTGGACATCTAGTCACCTGGTGACATACAGGAAAAGCTGATTGCTGAACCCCACCCACCACGCAGAACCTTCAGTCAGTGGCAATGGGTGGGGCTGAGGAGCTACATGTTCACGAGTTCTGGGTTCTGGGTGTTTGACTCACTGGCCTCCTTAACTTGGCTCCATTGTCTCGCTTGGAGGAGGCAGAGGTCAGCAGCACATCTCCGAGGCTGGTACCTAGTACTCCGCTGTGAGGCAACTTACAGTCGAAGTCTGGAAATTGGATGAGCTCTGGGGTGCTTGGCAGATCTGACATTATGTATTGTATGAGTGGATGAACTCAACCAAAGCTACAGATTCCATTTAAGTCTCTTCAGGGGTGGGAAGAGCTGCACACTAAAAATTGCACAATGGTAAATACCCAAGAAGTCAAGGAGTAGGATGGTAGGATCAGCCGATTGGCTGGCTGTGGGAATCCAAGCTGAGTGTAAGACAGCCCTTCTGCTCAAGGCACTGGAAACACACTTGAAACAATGAGGGTTTTTGTGTATGTGTGTGTGTGTGTATCTATAGCTATGTGCTAATTGATCTGAGTGGGTTAAGAGTTAAGCACAGGGTGTGGGGGTGGTGAGGGGAAGGCCCTGAGAGGAGGTGGGGTTCCAGAGCTCTGAGTTAGACAATGCCTACAGCTGATACTCACTCGTACAGTAACGGAGAACTCGTACCTGTACTGTCCCCATCAGCTGGTGTGAGGTGGATATTTGGGGGATGAAGAAACAGGCTTAGACTCATCATAAGTTGATGTTCATGAAGAGAAATTGAGCTCGAACCAATGTCAGCCAAAGCCCGTGTTCTTCAAAAGGTTGGGCAGGGAGAATGAAAGATGACATGATAGACATGCCCCATGCAGCCTGCCCGGGCCTTGTGGAGTGTCTTAAATTGGATTAATTGAGGGGTGAAGTGAATGCTGGCCAAGTAGCTTTAACTAACAGAGCCTGGTGGTGATAGCACACGCCTTTAATCCTCGGGAGTCAGAAGCAGGTGGATCTCTGTGAGTTCGAGGCCAGCCTGCTCTACAGAGTGAGTGAGTTCCAGGACAGCCAGAGCTACACAGAGAAACCCTGTCTCAAAAAAAAAAAAAAAAAAAAAAAAAAAAAAAAAAAAAAAAAAAAAAAAAAGAGGCCAACAGTGATTGAGATGCTAATGACCACAGAATGGCCGGGAGAAGTACTAACATGATCGTTGCATCTGAGGATGATCCTGGAAATGGTCAAGAGTTCAGACTCAGCAGAAACCCATAACAGAGTACCTCATGTTGTAGGAATTAGAAATTACCACTGCACAAGACTTTGGAGATGTATGTGGTTCAGGTATCAGTAAACACTTGCCACCCTAGCACTCAGGTAGATACGGCAGAGGACTGAGAAGAGTTCCAGGCTAGACTGATCTACATAGTGAGTTGGTTGGGTGCAGTGGTAAGTACTTATCATCTTAACACTCAAGAAAATAAGGCAGAGGACCAAGAGGACCAATAAAAGTCCCAAGCTAGCCTGGTCTACACAGTGAGTTAGCCAGCATGAGCTATCCAGAAGGGCCCTGTCTCTAATTTCAAGCAAGCAAACAAACAAAAAGATACTGTCACTAAGTGTCAGGGCATGGAGTTTGGCTGGTAGAGGATGAGCCTTATCTGTCTCCATGGACTCCTGTGATCTGGAAACCTTGTCAAATAGTTCGTATAATTGTATCTGGTAGTCTTGTGTCCCTCTTACCATCCATAGTCACATACACACACACACACCCCTGAGCATGGGCCAGGGATATTCCCATGGTGTATTATTTTCAGAGTATTCCCTTGGTCGTGGCGATGAGGGTGGGAAACCTCTGTGATTTTCCTGTTTTGTTCCCTCCTTCCCAGCAGGCTTTCCAGCTGAATCTTTGAAGAGGGCCACTGGCTAGGCAGGAAGCAGCTGTGAGAACACAGTCCACAAGGTCAGGGAGAAGCAGAGCAGAAACAGCCCCGATGCATCTCTCTTTAAGGGAGGACTAACAAAAGAGAGAGCACGTGGAGGTCCCAGTCAAGGACAGAGGGAGGCGTCCGAGGTCCCCCCTCCCTCATCCCACCGTTAACATGGGATACAAAGCTCAAGTCTTTATTACCAAAAATAAAAAAAAAAAGGAAGAAAGAGAGAAAGAGAGGGGGGGAAAAGGTAGCCTCAGCAGAAGTGGGCGTCCGTGAGAGGGGAGAGAGGCGCGAGCCACACACTGAAATCAATACTGCACAGGACAAGCATTATCCCATGTGGAACACCTCGAGCCTCTGCCTAGAAAATTTGATTGGATCTTCAGAAAAACCTATTAGTGTGTTGTCAGGACCTTCTGGTGATAACTGACCAACTCTTGCCAATCGATGCTCTTCACTTGTGGAGCTCCTGATTTCTTAACAGCATAATTGTTTTTTTAATAACGGGCCGCTCACCCACTCCAGCAAGCCGGAGTCAAAGTCAGCCTCCCAACTTCCAATGTAGAGAAATGTGGGGCTCGGGCCTCTCCGTCCTAATTGCACAATTACTTTACAGAGCACCAGCGATGGGAGGGTGCAGTGGGGGCTGTGGGGAGCAGGGGCTCTTTCACCTGAGTGAGGTTGCGGAGAGAAGTCACAAAAGTAATTATACAAGTCAAAATTATGTGGCAAATGAAACCATTCTTCACAAAAGAGTTTTATTTATTTTTAAAGAAACGGGGCCCAAATTGGACGACCCCAAGATGGCAAGGACACTACGAAACAGCAGTGGGATTAGTCATCCCGTATTACAGCTTTTTAATTTCCAACTCAAGAGCAGGCAGTACAGTTTGTCGGGGTTCTAAACACCCTGCGACAACAGCATCCCTTTCACTCACAGGTGGTGCCTTGGACCTAAGAGGGCAAAGCACTTGACACAGGACTGGAAACAATTCAGGACTGAAGCTCTTTACAGAGGAAAAGCGGGGCTCAGGGAGGCAGCGACTGCCCAAGGTCACAGGCTGAATCAGAGGTACCGCTGGAAACACTACTCAGGCCCCTGGCTTGCAGCTCCGCAGCACCAGCCTGTCCCTCTACCCATGCACCAGAGAGCCCCACAGCTGGAACACAGCCATGGGGTGGGAAGACAGCTGCCCTCTGAAGCCGGGGACATCACCTGGACAGCTTGCCTTTTGCAGTCTTGAAGCTCGCGTGTGCAGGTCCCATATCCCTACCGATTGCAATTGCCCTTGCTGCACAAGGGAGAACCATGGCAAAAGATGGTGTTGAATTGAACACTTCGTAACTGCAGCGTTCTGTGACTATCTGGAGTAGAACAGCTTGCCACGCTGAGCTCCCGATGCGTGAGGGTGGAGCTGTGAGGAGGGTCACCTTCTGCCTACCTGCCAGCTCTGCTCCTTTCCCCGAGCAAGCAGCTTCCTCCAGAACTTGTTTTATATAGTTAGGCAGAGGGAGATTCAGGAGAGGGGGAGAAGCAGAGGAGAGAGAGAGAGGAAGAGAAAGGAAAGGGGTGGGAGAGAGAAGAAAAGGGTGATGAAACCAGGGATGGGGAGAAGAAAGAGGTGAGGAAAGAAAAGAAATGGGGGTAGTGGTAGTTTGGAAATCTTTACAAGGCCTAGAACCTCAAACGGAAGCTTGTTTCCGCCCCGTGCGAGCCTGCAGCCCTCACTGCTTACACTTAAGGCCTGGAGTTTAAAAACTCAGTTTTCTTGTGGACCGCTGATTGGCTGACAATGTCGTAGTTTTGTAGGTGTTTAACTGAACACTTAACACATTTGAGGGGGGCAGTTTTCTTGTCTCCTCTGGATTTTGGAGCTCCTATTTATTTCCTTTCCAGGCATCAAATACATTCACAAGCCCTGAAAGTGTTAGCTAGTATGGACCTCAACGGATAAAGCAGCCTAGAGAGGTAATAGGTCAGGATGGGAAAGATAAAACGAAAAACAGCCAACAACTTTGACTGTGACAGGAAGGAGCAAAACCCAAATTCCACAAAGCAGGCAAGAGGAGTTGGAGATATTTGAGAACTGCGGGTTAGAAAGACGAGAACAGGCCATATCTGCCTATTTCCAGAAAAGAGACAGACAGAAGACCCATCCAACCACAGATGAAAAATAAAAAGTCTTTTACTATCCAGTAATTTATTGAGCACAGAGCCAGATACCACACTTGGTTTTCGAGATACAGAGCTGGATTTGATTCTGTCTCTAATTTCAAGGAATTTACTCTTTTATTGAGGGAGACAGAAAAGTAAACAAATAGTTCGGATATGAGATAAGGACAGAACTTGAGGTCAGAATGAGGGACTGAGAAGGCAAAGGGAAGCATCCTGAATCAGGCCCTCCCTGGGGGTGGGACTCCCCTATTTTCCAAGGCACAGAGGTCGGGAGGGTGCTGAAGTAGTCCGAGTGCACAGAACAGCACAGACCATGTAGCTGAGGGTCATGGAGTAGGGCTGAGGACCAGAGTGAGGTGAAGGCATGTTGTGAGCATCGAGTTGATGGTAAACCCAAAATCAAGCAGGAGCTTTGCCTGAGCAGGGGAGGGACCCAGGGTAGGCCATTAGGTCTAGTGATGGAGTTAGTGGGCAGACAGCGGGGAAGCCAGTGGGGAGACTGTCACATTCTTTGAGTTGAAGAGGCACAGGCCAGGTTGGTGACATGCATATACAAGTTTAGAAGGAGTCTGAGAAGCATCTAGAGGGCAATGGGCAGGAGCTGGTAACCACTGGAGGTGGGTGATGGAGAGGAGAGACTTGAGAATGATGCCGGAATCTCTAGTTTGGGGGAGTAGCCCACACAAGGCATATAAGGGAACAAGCACTCTTGAGGAAATGCCATTTCCCCAAAGGCTCAGGACCCCTGGCAGGATACCTACAGCAGGACAGTGTCCACTGAAAACTTGCCAGGGATCCCCATTAAAGCTCCTCCAAGGCCTTGGAGTATCCCTGCAAGATTTTGATACCTTTTGGAGTGGCACTAGCTAAACCAGAAACATGGCTCCAGAGACCAGCCACTGAGTCCGTTTACTCTGCCTCAGAAGGAAGCATCTTGAAGTGCAAAGCCATAGGCAGGTGCTAGGGACCCTGCTGTCATTCATGGTTGGTGGAAGCATTGGAAGTCAGCTCCTGAACACCCCAGCTCTCCTGGGGTTCTCTCACTGGCGACACACCTGGGAGGCAGGGTTGAACTGAGACACAACTCTACCAACCACACCTAACTCACTGGGTTAAACTCCTATCACCCATTTTCCTACTGGAGAAAGCAATGAACTAAAAGGTTTAGCCATGGAAGTCTGATCTAAGGAAACCTGTGATCATGGCATTGTTTGCAACAGCTTCATTTGGTCTGGGCTTTAAAACAGGTGGAAACTCTTATATGAAATTGCCAAGATTAAAAAGAGAGCTGGAGAGACAGACGGTCAGCTCTCCCAAATCCTAACATGGCGGGGGGTGGGGGGGGTGAGGGGAGACGGTCAGCTCTCCCAAATCCTAACATGGTTGGGGGAGATGGTCGGCTCTCCCAAATCCTAACCAGAGACCTGTTCGGCATTCCTGGGAAGCAAACAGTCTCGAAAGCAAAAGGGATGCCGTCTCTCTCTCGGTCTTCCAGGTTGGCAGAAGGAAGACACAGGGGGCTTTGGTTTGGGGATGGCATGAATGAACCACACGTGTCCATAAGTAAACCAGAAGCCCTCCAAACACGCTGCTGCTCGTCTGTTCACACAAAAGCCAGGCTGGCAGCCCTCTTGCCCAGCCATGTTCACAGTTGGATCCTTAATGCATTGTGAGCATTCAATCAAACTTTTAGTGGCAAAACTCTAGGAGCAGAAAGCCAGCTAAGCCCAAGTGGTCCCTCTGCTTCTCCATCTTTTGTGGCTGCCTGCCTGTGCTCTTCTGGGTTTTGTTGTCAACAAACCCCTGGCTTGCCTTTGAGCGCTCCAAATTATTGAAAATGACTACAGCTTAAGACTGGCAGGATGATTGTTAAAAACAGCCCTGGCATTAATCATAGCTTAAGAGCTTTTGGAAAACGATTCTAATTCAGAAGGGGTGGCTTACAAAGAGGCTTGTCGAAAGCGAAGCAGACATCAAATTCTGAAAAGAAAAAAAAAAAAGCTCCTTGGTACCCACACCTGGCTTCTCCTGCAATCCAGCTGGCAGAAGTGTGTGTGTGGGGAGGGAGGGTGGACGAAGAGCTTACCCCATTTGAGACCACCTTTGGGTTTATCACCCTGTCACATTCCACCCATCCCAGCCCTCCCCCCATCTGAGGACCTTGAAATGGGAAAGACCTTGGGCGAAGGCACCCGCAGATTTAAGGATTCCTGGCAGCCCTTGGAATAAAGGAGAGGAGGCTAGGAGCCTTGTTTTCTGTCAACAGTTGGGGTGCCTTAGTCCGATGCTAAAATAAGCTGTGCACATAGAGGCAGCTGCCTGGGCAAACACATGGTCAGCATTTGCAAGAAGCCAGGCTCTTGCAAAAGACAAACTAATACTTCTGCCTTTTGCCTGCCTGGCACAACAAAGGAGAATGATTTTTGCCATCAGCATTCTCCCTATCATGGAATCATTGCACAATTTAGTATGATTAATGGTTTCCATTTAGGAGGAGCTGAGAATAAAACAGTGGGGGAGTGATGGCACAGGGCTGGGGAATGAAGGGGAAAGGGAGAGAGAAGGCCGGGTGCCTGCCGGCCACTCCCCTCTACCTTCTCTTCCAGGCACGCTGGGGAAAAGACTCATGGCTTTTGACCTGAATTTGCATCAAGAGTCTGGAAGCCGCAAGACTGCAGTCCTGCCATTCTTGCAGCTCTCCCAGGATGGGTTAGCAAGAAGCCACTTCCTCCTGGACTGCCCAAGGGAATGCCCTTCCCAGAGGCTCCTGACTAAAGGCTGGCTGAGAGTTGGCAAGGTGATGGGGTTGCATAGCCGGGCCGGCCCAAGGGAGCAGAGCTAACTACACCACTTCTTGGCATTCCTGATTGGCCACACGGGGATGCCACACGGGGAAGGAAGGGTCCCACCCTTGTGCTGGGAGGGCAATGGTGGCCTCCAATACAGGCGGCTGTCTCTGGGGCGCCCAGGCTGCTGAGCTGGGTCTCAGCTCGCCTCCGCTGGCTTTCCTGGAAGTTCTTTTCCACATCGTAGCATCCTTTCTGTCCACGTGTGGAGGCACTGTTTCTTCTCGGATCTCATGCCGCTGCTGGCGGGTGGTCAGACAAAGGGCTCCAGAGCCAGACTTGCAGGTGCTGACAGAAACCAACCAGGAAAACAGAATTCAAGAGGGCCTGTGCGTTTTGAGCAAGAGGCTTTGTAACTGAGGCCAGAAAGGGAGAGAACCGGTGATCTTGGCTGGGTCTAAACTCGAATCCAGGCCCTTCTGGAGGTTTTGGTGTCTCTGCAAGGAAATCTATTATTTTCCATAAACTGTCTTAAGTGTCTCCCGGCCGCATTTCTGGCTGTGTTAAGGATCAAGCCACCAAGAACAGCTGTGAGCTGCAGCAATGGGCTTTGGCAGCGAAGTAGGAGCAAAAAAACCCAAGTAGGACATTTCAGTTGACAGTAATGGCATTTTCCCTTCCTTGTCCAAACGATAAAAGATTCATGCTCCTAACTGCGACACTACAGCTGCCCCCATCACTTTATTCTGGGAGAGGTTAGAGAAAACAGGCCTAGAGAGAGGGAGAGAAAGAGAGAGAGAGACGGATAGTAATTTCGTCACTAGCTAACAGAGACCGATTAGTGTAGAAGACCCCATCCATAGCAATACTTTTTAATCAGGACTGCTGTGTCTGGGCAAACAGCTTTTGTGGATTAGCTAGACTGGAGCCTGCCAGCATCCGTTGCAAGTTTAAAAGATGAAATACACAACTACAGAGAAAACAAACTGAAAAGAGTAATAAAGTCACACATTTCAATATTCAGCAACCATTAAGGGATTTAAATATTTGCTTGCTATTAAAGGCTTGCATTAGGCTCTTCCAACACCAGCTCTGGAAGACTGAAATATCAATTACGGATCAATTTTCCCCCTAAGTAAACACTAATGCAGGATAAACAGTATTAGAAGATGCAATCGTAACATTGCTGACTTCAGGATGGACTTCCTGCTGGTAACAGCAAGTTTAAGCCTGGTGATTAATTAACCTGAGAAGATAGCACTTAAAGAAGATTTAAGGCAAGCATGTCTGAAATATGAGCATGAGCCAGCGCATGTATGCAGGACAGCCGGAGAGGTCTCGGCCCAGGGCGTGGGTTGTTTTGCTCCTCAGTAGTGGTTCTGACTCCTCAGCCCAATATTTTAAAGGATTAGGAGGGAGCAAAGCAGGGAGTGTGGGTGGATGTGCGTGTGTGCCAGAGAAAAGTCTTGAAATTAATTCTATTTTTAAATAAGCAAGGGCTGCAGTTCCTACACTGGCCACCAGGGGAGCTACACAATATAGTATCTTGGCAATGAAAAACAAAACAAAACAAAACAAAAACAAAAAACAAAACCTAAGCTAAACCAAATCAAACCAAGCAAACAAAAAGCAAACAAACCAAAAACCCACCATTAGACAGGTGGTGGTGGGTCGGGGTGCACGCCTTTAATCCCAGCACGAGAGAGGCAGAGGCTGGAGAGCTCTGTGAGTTTGAGGCCAGCCTGTTCTACAAAGTGAGTTCCAGGATAGCCAGGGCTGTTACACAGAGAAACCCTGTCCTGAAAAAAAAAAAAAAAACAAAACCAAAAACCAAAAACCAAACCAAATCAAAAAACAAACAAAAGCCCCCAAACACTAAACAACAAAAACAAAAACCACCACCAAAGCATGTAGTTTCATGTTGTACAAAAGAGCCCGGCTGCCGAGGACAGTAAGACGTGAAAGCCTTAGACTCTTGTCATGTTCAGGTCTAGGCTTTGGGGTGCTCTCATTATCTTGATGGCCACTCCTCTCTTCCTACCAGGTAAAGTGGTGTGGGGACTGCATTACCCCATAGCTCCTGTCAGAGGTACACTTTAGCATTTTTATATGAGCACAAATAAAGGAAGGAGCGTATTTTCAATTTTTCTAACCTGTGGTACCTCATTCTGAAGGACCCTTATGATATATGACATTGTTACCTTACAGCTTTGCTCAGTCATTACCCAAGAGGCCATCCTCCCCCAAAGGAGGAACAAACACCTGCAGACAGGCCTCGGGGACAGATGGGCCCAGGGGTGCTAAACGTGGGGTGGACAGGCACCGATCTTCGAGGACTTACAGAAACTACCTAGGTGGGGATGGACTTGCAAAGTCAAAATCAGGCAAGCAGCCCTTGACTGCTGGTCCTTTAATGCCCGCCGAGAGTTTACTATGTCCCTGCTATGACCATGACAGAGGGGCTGTGAGCCTGTCTGGGAGAGCAGAGAGCCTCCTCTCCCATCGGCTGTAGAGTGGGGTCAGGCCATTTCAGCTGCATCTTTTTTTTTTTTTTTTTTTTCCTGTGCAAATACGGAATTCACTGAAGGAATCCGGCTGCCAGTTCTTCATGATTAAATATTTGTGGCACCTTGGTGAAAAGATTTATTAGGAATCTGAGGCCACATTTTGTAATGCAACAGAAATGCCTCATGGAAGGAGGGTCTTTCTACTTGTCATGTGGGGACCACATGATTGCTTTAAGGCTCTGGATGACAGACTCAAAGGAACAGCTCTCCATAGAGCAAATCCACACTGTAAGGGTCACATTTCAACCAGACAGGAGACAGTGAAAGACTGCACCAATTAACACATGGGTATCACCTCGGGGTTCCAGTTGATGTATTTGGAGAACGCAAGCAGGCCAAACATTTTTGAGAACCCTCTGGAGGAAGCAAGGGCAGTTTTTGTACTACACTAAGAGGCACACAGGAAACTTAACAAGCGCTTACTAACTTAGCTGCTTCTGCATTTTCTTATGTGCAAGCCCTACTGTGCTTTAAGAGCCAAGCTGCCACCTTGTGTCTGCCTCAGTTCACTGACCACCAGGGTCCCTGCTCTGTGTGTTAAGGCTGAATCTGGAGCCTCACACTATAGGCGAGGAGATTGGTGAGGACACTGCACATATAGCATGGCGTGTGGCTCAGAACAGCTACAAATAAGTACACTGAGGAATCACGATGGGAAAATCCTTCAATATTCTACGGAAAAATTCACAAAGGCATGAGTCCACACAGACAGTTCTCTCGAAGGAGTAGCCAGTACTTAAAGCCATGGGCCACCTTGTCCTCTAAATCAACATTACAGTCTAATGAACACGTAATGGTGCTTCCTGTCTGCAACCTTACTGCCTAAGCACCAGTTTCTTATCTTTTAGGTGGAGTTGAAGATCGAACTCAAGGTCCACTGCATGCTAAGCATAGGCCTTACCATTGAGCTATACCCCAGCCCATGGTGTGTCTCTTCTCTTTCCTAATGGTCTTGGAGGTTATAACAGACTCTACCTTACCCAGCAGAAGACAAAGAGCAGGTGTACTGGGCAACATTCTTGAGGCTTCCCAGCTAGGAAAGATAGGGCAGCTATTGAAACTCAAGGCTGGTCCACTCTAGCCCTTGATCTTGAGCGCTATCCTAAATTGCCCTTGTGGGTCCTCTAGAGATACGGTAGATCATCTTCCCCGTTGGTTTTTTTTGTTTTGTTTTGTTTTGTTTTGTTTTTTGTTTTTGTTTTTTTTGCCTTTTGGCAGAAGTTGGGAGAGGCCAGTGAACGCCCAAAGCTTCTGCATAGACTCTGAGGACCGCCACAAGATGGATCCCATTCACAGAGCACCTTACTCCTCCCGTCTGCCTGCTAGCTAGGTTCATTACCCCCCTGCAGCTGACTCATTTTTCTTCTCTCATGTCCTTGGAAACCCAGCCAAGCCCCCAGCTCTTCCCATTGAGCTGACTTGCCAGCTTCTGCTCATCCCCCACCTCCACCCAGCTTCTGCCATCATTACATGGGGTGTGGCACTCACAAGTGAGGTCACTTCACTGGTGTAACTGGCACCTTAGTCAGCCTCTAGTGATCACGTACACTTGTCTGTGTCTCCCACAATGTCCATGTGCCAGACACGCAATGACTGCAAAATTGCTTCTGTTGGTGCTGTTTTGCTCAGGGACAGACAGACCACGATGGAAGAAACCGAAGTCTTTTCTGGAGCTTACCTTGTCTCTCCCTGCCAAATCTTCCTGGTTACCTCACTGAGACAGAGGGGGAACCCAAGGAGAGGTGGGGGAAGGTGAGAAAGGGCACTTTGGGGTAGTCAGATTTCTGCTCATGGATTTCTGCTCAAGTGCGGTCCTTGCTAACTTCGCCTGCAAGGCAAGGACGTTGATACCATGCTGCTGAATCTCACAGTCCACCTGGGCCCGGAAGTCTCCAAAACCTAAATGGTAAGTGAGAACAACCCGCAGGCAGCCAAACTGTTAGCCCTCAGCAGCTCACCTCTTCATTTTTGTGCAAGGAGAGAGAGTTTTTAAAGGAAGAAGGCAGTATGAATTGTTAGGACAAGGAATCCCCAAAGAGACGGTGGAGCAGGCAACACAGGAAAGTTGGTGGGTGAGAGCGGGGAGGGTAGTGGTGGACACGTCCATGGGAGGTGCCATCCCCGGCAGCCGCATGTAGACCTGCACAAATCGCCGCGCCCACTGGAGGTGACTCCTTCAGCCAAGCACCGGACTCCCCTGTCTACTGGAGGGTAGAAGAAGACAGGACAAGGATGAATAGACAAGAGAGACAAACCCAGCTGGCAGCTACTTCCCAGCAACCTACTGCCAGTGTTCTGGGCTCCCACACAAGGTCCTAGGAGAGGAAGCTGGGACCAGAGGCCGGGCGTTGTAAGAATCCAGAAAGAGATTTGAAGGATCACTTGTAACATTAATTTTTTTTATTAAGAAGACAGATATTTTATAGTACTTCTTTTTTTTTCTTTTTTCTTTTTGTAAAAATGGTATACATGAACCGATACAAAATGCGAATGGGAACACACGGATGTGGAGTTTCTTACACTGTAACATGGTCCTTGTACACCTTAGAAACAGAACTGGCCTAGAGGGAAAAACAAGACGTCCTCGTGACTAAAGAACAAGCTTATTTGGCATCAATTATACATCCTTCATTATTTTATATTCCTTTAAAAAAACACAAAAAACCAAGTTTGTTCTTTCTTCACTCTAAAAAAAGTGATCAACCTGTACAAAGTAATACTCAACAATACATTTCAAACAGTGCACTGTATACTTAAGAAAAATACGTAAACCAATATACAACTAAAATCCGTAATTTCCTGTTTTTGTTTTGTTTTATTATAATTATAATTATTATTTATTATTTTTTCCAATGTGTGGGGCCTACACTTTGCAATCTACCTGAGACGGAAAAACACCAATCGAAACACAGGAACCTGAGACATGTCAACATTGTAAGTCATCAAGTTACATCAGAACGCTGCACTACTGTACACTTGTCAAAACAGAAAGATGGGCGGTCCCGAAAATGAGATGCCAATTCTGTGAACAATGGTAGGTTTTTTTTTTGTTTGTTTGTTGGTTTTTTGTTTTTTTGTATTTTTTTTGTATTTTTTTTTTCTAAAAAGAACAGCTGAAAAACCCTTTCAACGACATGCTAACTGGTTCTCACCCTTTGATATGGTCACACTATGTTCAGGATGGGTGCTAAGGGCTCGGAATAGATGCACATTATAAAATTCTTGAAAAAGGGATGTTCCTTGTGGCTTTTTGTCTTGGTTAAGTGCCTAGGGACAGGAGAGGGGGTCAACAAAACACTGCTCAATAATGAATTTTCCTTTACATACCAGTCCGTTCCCAAAAGGCCCCCATATTGCAATGGTTCTATCAGAAGTGAAAATAAAGACAAGAAAAAGAAATATGCTTTCAAATAACAGAGTCGACACTTTTTCCCCTTAAATAAATCAGCGTAAGTTTTCCACATAATGTAACAATAGTAAAAATGCACCTTGCAAAATCCAAAAGTACTGACTGAAAATGTTATATAATATATATTTATATATTTATATATATAGATAGATCTATCTTTTCTGATGCCACCTTTCCATAAGGGACTGTTATTTGGAGTCTGGAGCCTACCAACACATAGGGTAAGAGTTTAGGTTTTCGTCCTTCAGAACTACTTCTGGATTTCCTCAACACATCAGCGACAAAGCCCTACTGAGCTCTAAAGAATGCAAATGGTAACTGGACTCTCTACCGTCCCCCAGGCTCCAGTCTGAGATATGTTCAAGGTAACTTAGTTTAGTAGCTATGCGCTATGGCTGCCATCATGCGAGATGAGGAATTTTTGGCAGATGGTTCTTAAGGCTGAGGAAAGAGGCCAAGGCTAGTGTAGGAAAGGTAGAAAGATAAAAACACTCACATTTGAGTTTTGATTAAGTAACTGAAAGTCTCTACAGGCTGCTTCTCCACCTAGGCTCTGACCTTTCGAGAACAATACCGGCCCTTCTTTTGTACCTCCTGCCTTTGTCTAGCCAAATCTGAAGGAATGAGAGCTGCTCGGGGATTGGAGTTGGAGCCCCAGCAGGACGAGAGTCCCAGCAGGACAGTGTCTGTAATATACAGTACATGCAGGCCACATCCTACTGCCCTCTTAAGTAAGCACAAAGGAAAACAAAAACAAAAACAAAAACAAACAAAAACCCCAAACAAAAACCTGCCCCCTTCCGTCACTCACACAACACACGGACTTGCTCTCTCCTGCACATCAATGAGCAGTAAGGCCAATTGGGAAAGGTGGATGGAGTTGTTTGGAGTAGAAACAACCAGAGCAGGACTGCTTTATCCCCTTCCTGCTTCCCCTCCTGGGGCAACTCAAATTTGTCCACTGACATCAAATGGACAGACCTCACCTATTGGGTCTGTTTAGGGCAACGAGGAAGGAGGAGACTTTCCACCCCAAACCTTTCTGCACAGCGTGGGGTAATCTATACTGAGCCGCCTACAGATACAGAATTAAAGACAGATTCAATCTCATTGCGACACACCTCACTTGCAGATAACCCTGTACAGTAATGAAGATCCACAGCAAACAACAGTTTCGGAGTCACAGTCTACTTTTCTAGTCTTCGCTGCTCTAAGTATTGAAACATGGGCAGCAGCAAAGAGTTTTCACTGTTTTTTTTTTCTTTTTTTTTTTTCTTTTTTTTTTTCACCCAAATCTTTACGACAACAGAGAAGAATGCATCATGGAGACACTAAATTCTGAACTATGAAATCTAAACTGTGCTGGTTTTCCTTTTATGCAACTGAATTTGGAACAGAAAGCAGTCACCGTCAACACAAAAAACAAACAAAAGCAGAAATCGACAACAATGGGGAAAAGTCTTAGGAATCCCAGCAGGTCAATTCCAAAAAAGGGGAGGTTTCGGGAGGGAAAAAAATCGATTTTGGGAAAAATAAATGCATAAAAAGGAAAAGGGGAAAGAAACACGACAAACAAATGAAAAACAAGGCACAGAATTTTCTGCAATCTACCAAAACCCAAGTTTGACTTGGTAGGAAGAAATAAAAATTAAAAAACCAAAACCCAAACCAAATTAAAACCAGATAAAAAGAGGTGTCAAACAGCAGAGCGTACTTTTCAAAGAACATTTTTTTCTTTTTGTTTTTACATAGCAAATCCCAAGCCTTCCCAGTCTCGCATCTTTCCACCCACTCATAAAAAACACACGAGCTTCTTGCAAGTTCCAGTATCACTGTCTCTTTATCATCTAAACGGGCCCGTTGGACACCTCATTGGGACAAAAAGGCTGCTCTAGATGAAGTACTCTTTCTTTTCTTCCGAGTTGTTCTGTCCTCCTTCTGCATTGATTATAGCTGTGTCTGCGTCTGCTGCGTCATCGGCTCCTTTGGCTTCATGAGTGAAGTATGTACCTGAAAGATGAAGGGGTAAAGCACTGTGACTCTCTGATGGCCTCGGGGTGAAGCGGTACAGAGATGGCAAGTTGCTTTATGGCCATCATCAGCCGAAGTGGTGTGCAGGCAGCAGAGGGGAAAAAAAACAGTTGGAAGAAGAGAGCGAGGTGGGTGAGACAGATGGGGTCCGGGGCTCCAAAGGTACCACTCCAACTGAGACGCTGCGGTGCAATTCAGCAAAGGAGACATTAGAGCAGTGGTTATGACCAGAGAAGAAGACGGAGTGGGGCTCAAATGCAGAGAGCTGGAGAGCTGCTGACTAACGCACAGACAGTAAACACCAAAGACCGATGACCAGAGATGTTCGCACATGGGTAAAGACCAAAGCAAGGAAGAGCAATTAGCCAATAAATGAATTAGGGCCCCAGTGACGCTTCTACTGTCATCTTGGATCAGTTACTCCAACCATAGTCTTCCTGGCTGCAGGACTGCTATTGGCTACTCGCAGGTGAACTGTCTTGAACTTATATAAGGGCTGGTTTCTCTACACCATCCATTTCAGGGCAGGGCATCAGATAGAGACACAATTTGACATTGTAAAAATTACAATTGAGGCTTGGGCTCTGTCTTCATGACCAAGGGATTCTTTCTCACCATGTGACTGGAGCCTGGACCCGGATTCATGGATTTGCTAATTGGCACAGCCACTTTATAATGACAATAGACAGAACATTAACCAAGTTGGTGACATTTCTATCACCAAATCCCAAGGGTTTACACGGAGGAAGACAAGACTTCACCTCAGAATAGCAGGCAGGTAGAACTCCAACTGCCTGGTACAATCTGATAGCTTTCTTCCCATTACGTTCTGACTCTAAAGATTCTGATACTCCAAAAAGCCTGAGACATTTTGCTGAATTTTCAGATTTTAAAGTGATAAGCTGAGCAAGCAGGTGGTCAAACGCTTCCTTCCTGAGTCCTCTCTTGCAGAGACATGTTACCCCTGTTCTCTGATCCTCCACAGGTGCTGTGCCACTCTGCTTGGCTCCCTGGCTTTACCAACTTCCCAGCTCTACCAAGTTAAGCACTCTAAGTTGGAGGTTCTGGGACACACAGCTCCAAGAGTCCCCAGTTGTTCTGTGCTCCAGACAACACTTCTGGATCCTAAAGTCTGTTGTTAAGCACCCTGGACCTCCACTGCTAGGCTCCAGGGACCCTCCCCAAACCCAAGTCACAATCAAGCAGTATGTAAGCACCCACAAAACCCCCAAAGCTCATTGCACAGTGCTTGAGAAAAACAACTGAGAAAGACAAGGGCCGACAAAGAAAAGGAAGACTAAATTACCAGGAGGGGAGAAGAGGCTCGGAGCAGCATGAGGCAGAGAGGAAGAGCACTGGCAAAGATGATTGCCCATCCAGTCTGCACAGTTGGTAAGTGTGATGATTAATGGCAATTTAAATCAATTGCCCTGATAATTTAAAAAATACATATTTATGTGGCTTTTAACGCAAAGGATTTTCTTTTCCTTTTCCTTTTTCTTTTTTTAAACCTGGGCACATCACATCAAGGAAGAAATATTCTGGCCCTGGGGACCAGCTTACTCAGAGTTCAGGGTCAGTGAACTGGTCCTCCTGTCTCTGGGGAAATGAGCAGGTTGTGGATGTTTGCCATGCACACAATCATCCAGGGCTCAGGCCACTTATCACACCAGCCCCTACCTTATTATTTTGACTCTATCCCCAAATGTAGACTGGGGAACAGCAGACCTGTACAGCTTTGTATTTATAGGGAATCCAAATCTCTTCATGCAGTCTTCAGCAACATTTGCTAAGGTTTCTTCACCCACCCAACCACGCTTCTTCCCATTTCAGGAAACATATATTCTGTGTCATCCTTTACAGCAAGCTGCCTACTAATAACAGTGAGGTCCCCCAATTCCAGGGCTGTGGCGACATGTTGCTCCAGCCTGCCAAAGCACCTTGCTTACCTTTATGTCTGGCAAAATAGCGGCCCAGAATGATGAGCAAGCAAAGCATGGCAAACACGACCACAGCTACGACGCCGCCAATCACTGCGTGGTCCACTGCCCCAATGGCGCCCTCTTCACCTGCTCGAGAATCTGTTGAAACCAGAAGAGGAATAGGGATGTAGAACTTATTATAAGACACCAGGAGCCCCAGGGACACCGCCTCCAGGGTCAGAAGGTTACCTTCTTTTTTAATGGAGGAGTCAGCGAGAACAAACCAGATGGATCAAGTTACATAGAGGGAACAGACTGACCTGTCCAGTGCTGAATTGATCTGTTCTCCCCACAAGGCAATTTCATTAGAGGCAGCATAGGAGTGCTACTGTGTGTGAAAGAAATTTAGGGAGCTGTGTTTGTGTGTGTGTGTGTGTGTGTGTGTGTGTGTGTGTGTGTGTGTGTATGTGTGTGTGTTGGATCCTGCCTGTTCTCACCTATTCTTAGCACTCACTATACACATCCTGGAACTTACAGCTACTAATAATTAAGGAGGCTGACTTAACTATTTATGGGCACCACAGATGGTATCTTTAGGCTATCAGAAGAACGGGGTGTGTGTGTGGGGGGGGGCAGGCCCCATAGCTCACTCATAAGGAAACACGCATAGGGAAAGCAAGGCTGTGTAGAGATAAAACCAGGCTTATGAGACTAAAGACATATGACATGCTTGCCACATTTACAAGATGTGAGGAGGGGGAAAGCCTCAATTTAAAACCAAAAGCCCAATTCAAAGAGAGAGGAGGGGAGGGAGAGAGAGGGAGAGAGAAAATGTTAAGACAGGAAGGAATACTTGTCCATCGCCACAGACGGTTTTTATGTTATTTATTTAACACCTTGAAATGCAATTAGTTTTCTCTTATAAGCCTCACTCCCTCAGGATGTCCCTTTTTGAGTTTTTGGCTGGGGAACAACTTCAGAATGAACCCGGAATGAGCTATGGTGATGCAGAATGGATGTATGGCAGGGTAAACAATTTTAATTTAGGAATGTGGCTACATCACCCCTTGCTGAAATCCTAATGGCACCCGAGATTTATAACATAGTAAAAAACAATTATTCTCCCGTTGATTAATACATTAACATTTTGGAGTGGAAGCTAAACCATTGTCTTTTTTTTTCTTCTTTTTATTGAGTCAAGTACGACACCTCCATTAAAATGATTTACTGGCTGTACCTTACAATTTAAGCACAGCAGCAACAGAAACGGTAAAAATCTTTTAACTTTACATGATTTGTGAAGTCATATGTGAAGGATTTACCATTTAAATCTTTCAGTACATGAAGCACATGGCCTATAAATCTGCCCCCCTTGTAGCTGCTGGATGCCTAAGAGAAATGCATTTCACCAGGAAGACCGAGTGCAAACTCAAGTCAATTTCTAAGAAAGATTTATCTCTGTCTCTCTCCAAAGAACAGAGCAAATCTCTGAAGCCTCCACCTCTAATAATATTTGAAGTTTATCGATCAAGTGTACAGATCCGTGACAGCTAAAGGTAATGGTACTCTTTTGAGCCGAAACCTGATACAACGCTTTCAGCGGGAGGGCAGGGCTTACACTTTCTATCGATATTTCCAATTCTGCTTGGAGACTAGGCACTGAAGGATGTGGGGAAATAACTCGTGACTAAGGCTCCCATGGAAAGAGCTTTAATTAAAAGGGCCTCAATTAGAACGTGGACTATTTAAAGTGTTCCATGGAGTTAGCTTGAAGGACTACAGAATAACTCAAACCCCAAACCCCAACAGAAATGCCAAGTCAGAGGCAGCGGCAGGTCGCCTGGACAACAGGATGATGGGAGTTTAATTGGAGGATGGAGATGGGTTGGAGGCAGAGTGCTGCAGCCAATTAGTCTACTCCGTGATGAGCAAGCCCCTCCAGCAACGTGTTTAATAAGCACCACTTGAAATGTAGTGGAGAGGAATCCCCTGCCTCAGCCCAAGTGCTGCTGACTGCAGACAATACTGCTCCCGTTGTCCTGGAAGTCCTTTACACCTGCAGACTGGGTTCATGGAAACTTTGTTGTCTTTTAGGAAACAGCTTGTTGATGGGAAGTACTGTTTGTGGGGTGTGCATTAATTGTTCTTCAGAGACAAAATACTTGCCACAAATAACTGAAGGAAGAGCTTGTTTTGGTTCCCATTTTGAGGATATAGTCCATCATGGCAGGGAAGGAATGGCGGCAGGACCGAGTGGGGCAGCTGGTTGCATGGCATCCCAGTCAGAAGCAGGTGAAGCAGAGAGGTGAACGCTGGTACTGGGCTTGCTTTTTTTTTTTTTTTTAAATTTGGTCTAGAATCATGTAATGGTGCCACCCATATTTAGGATTGGGCTTCTTTCTTCAGTTAAACCTTTCTGGAGACATCATCAGACACATCCATGAGTGTGTTTCCATGGCGATCCTAAAACCAGTCAAGCCGATGATGAAGTGTAAACATCACAGGGTGGTACTGGATTCTGGTGCCTGCTGGAGGACCACACTTTACATTGTGTCGACACACCTCACTGCAAACACTCAAATGTTCTCACAGGGATCAAGTAATAGTAAAACTTGTTAGTTGTGCTTGAATGACATCAACTAATCTTTAGTTGCCGTGGGCTTCAAACTGATTGAATGTTTCACTTTATTTCAACAAACTCTGTCTGTCTTAGATTTGGGACAAAGTGATTCAGATGCAGAAAAAGAGTTACATGAGGCAAGCGAGGGGGGAGGTGCCACTTTGTTAGGGCTGAAAGTAGATAGAAGTTTCTAGAAGCTGTTGAAGACACAGCCCCTACCCATCTGGAGGCAGGCAACTCTTATCCACTATTAAAAGACTAATTACTCCAACTTCAGGCACAGAACAGCCCAAGAGATGTGCTGGTATGTTTGTGCTTAGGAGTGGGGAGGAGGAGAAAAAAAAGAAAAGAAAGACAGGAAGGAAAACTCTCTCAAAACAAGGTTAAAAATAACCAAAAACCCAGAAAAACCCGTCATCGCGGGATTCCTTACTTAAGCCCAACTATTCAGTTGACCTTTGCTCTCCAAATGTGCTTAGTCTGTTTCCTCCTGGACTTAGCCTACACTAAACACCTATGTTTTAGTTCTTTCCCACCTTCAGGGACACACAGCCTTTGCAGATATTTATAAGTGCAATCTCTCTAGCTTCCTTCTGATACTCACTTGGATCAGAAAGTTTACTACTGCTAGTTAATCACCAAGACACTTTTCCCGCCTTCAATTACGGCAGATGGACATGGAAGGTAACTGATGTTTAATTTCCAGGGACCACTGCTGGTTATGAGCTCCTGGCCGCCTCTTCCCACCTCTCCTCCACCCTGCTCCCACCCCCGGTTGACCAGGGGAGGCAGTAATAGAGCTGTGACTGTTCCTAAGTGCCTGTCACGGTCCGGCCTCCCCTGTGGAGAGCAGTTCTTTCTCATTCATCTCTTGTTTCCTCTTGTGGGCTGGGAGGCAGTTCCAACTGTGCTGTGGATCGGCTCAGAGTGCTAGGGGTGATGCTGGCTGGCTGCCATCCGGTAAGAACCACCCGCACCTGCAGCTTATGCCTCGATGGTCACAAAGAGCAACGGGTGCATTTGGCTGTCAGAGTCAGATAAGAACAGGAGTCCGTGTGCCACACAGATGACCCACAGGTGGATCTTCGGCAATGTCCCCCAGCCCCCATCTCTCCGATCTTGCACAAGAGGTGAGAATTCAGACTAGTTCTTGAGGAATTACTAAGTGGAAAGGCCCCGGCTGTCACCATCATCTGAAGGTCTTGCTCCTCTGAGGGAGGAGATGCATCCCCGTGAGTACCGCCCCATTTGTTGCTCCTCTTCCTGGGAACACCTCTCCGGATTTCTTCCTCTCTTTTGTAGTCAGACAGAGACACTGGAGGCAAACTCTCCAGCCGCTGCAGCTTCTCAAGAGAAGAGAGGTGAGGGTGCGGAGGTCTTCTAATGGAGCCGAGTCTTCAGGTAAAGGAAAGCCTCTTGTGCAGTCACGGGTGTTAGTGTGTCTATTGTGGGATAAAGCTGTGCCCTTGCTGTACTGGGGAGGAACGCCAAGCACATGCTTGGTACATGCATATAAAACAGTCATTCCAGTTTTCGATAACCACGGTCTGTGTGTAGTTAACCTCATCCAAATAACTTCATACACATACTCAGGGGGTGAGTGAGCTGGCTAAGTCTAACTCAGACAACACTGAAGGCTGAGTGTGACAACACTACTGTGGCACAAACCCTGGTCTGCCACCCCCCCCCCCACCATGCTGCACCATTTTATAACTCCAAATGAGTTATATACATCATGAGCTGGTTAGAGTTGGGAGTTAGCTTTTCTTTTGACAAAAAGCTGAAACAACTTGGCTCCAGGTGAGATTTATAAGTCCCTTGCAGAATGTCAAGTTGGCAAAAAAAAAAAAAAAAAAAAAAAAAGGAAAACAAAAACAAAAAAGAAACAAAAATCAATTAAACAGGAGACAACAACAACAATGGAAAACTGTGTCATAGCTTCAACTACCCTGGCCGTGGTTTTAGCGTCTCAGAAATCTCAGAATAACAACAACGCTAAAAGAATTAAAAACAACAATAACAACAACAAACTACTTTCATCAAATCCCAGGAATGTCCCAAACTGCTCGGCATTCTTCAGCTCTGGGCAGCTGACCTGACCCCCCCTACTCCTCAAGGGCAATGTGAATGGGGTAATTCTGCAGGCAGGATTGGACTTTTAGTCTCTCTCCACCCCTCTAGTGGACCTCTCTCTTTTTTGCTACTTGCATTCACTCCTTAAACACTTACTAAAGTGGAGCACTTCCTTCACAAAGCACTCCCTCAGCTCTGCTGCCTGTGTGGTGCAGGCATCTGTAAGGGGCCCTGGTTTCTATGGCTACTTTACCACCTGGCAGGAGACATGCCACACGAACTGCCAGGAGAATGCCACGATCGTGGATCTGTCATAAGTCTTGCAGGCTGTGTTGCCAAAGCAGGATCCATGGATAACCAGGGAATGGCTAGGATGTCCTTGAC
This sequence comes from Peromyscus eremicus, assembly GCF_949786415.1. Taxonomy (NCBI): domain Eukaryota; kingdom Metazoa; phylum Chordata; class Mammalia; order Rodentia; family Cricetidae; genus Peromyscus; species Peromyscus eremicus. The sequence goes on along the minus strand of NC_081422.1, from coordinate 42,335,909 downwards.
AGGCTCCTGGCAAGAAAGGACTTTGCCAGAGGGACTCACGGAGCAGAACTCTCACTGCCACTGCGGGCTGCCCATTCGGAAACCCAGGCTGCAGAATCTAGTCAGTCTTCTCGCCAGAGGATACAGAGCTCTCTCTCTGCTTTGGAGAAGGTGGAGTGTGAAGTGTGTAGCATCAGGCGTGATGGCCTTAACTGCACTGTTGTACCCTCATATCTCGGGCTTCCTTGGTGCAGGCTAGATACTGCTCTAGCACCCACCGGTCTATTCTGAGGCTAAAAAGTGCCTTGGGTCTCATTTCAAGTGGGGGATTCGAGGTCTCCCACTCCCACAGGGGCCTCTCCTGCCCAGGGATGACTGAAGCCGAGGCCGACATTCTGCAATAGCTCTGTCACTTGGTGCAGCTGAGGTCTTGCTGGACAAGTCAGTTTAATTAAAATCTCTCAGAACTGGTGTTTATGATGGAAATGCTGCCTCCGGCTTCCTAGAGCTGGCCGGATTAGCCTATCTCAGAAAAGGCTTAATGACTGTGATGTCACCTGCTACTTCTTGCTAAGGAGGAGAGAGGGGGCAGGCGGTACACATTCCAAACCTGAAGAAAAACAAAACACCAAACAGGAGCGCATGTGCGTGGGCACACACACACACACACACACACACACACACACACACACACACACACCAGCTGTGTCATCTGAAAGGTGTAGCTACCTTTTTTTATCACCTATGGTAGCTCTCCTGGAGGGCAACCAAGCTAAGCATGCGCTTTAAGAGCACAGCTTTATTACTGGAGGGGAAACACTGAGTGGCAAGCGCTGACAAAACGCCACGTTGTTTGCTAATCCTAATATGTTATTCTTCTTTTAAGATTTGCTTTTCTCAGCACCAATTCAATTATAGATGCTACAAATCCTTCTGACATTTAATTCCCTCTTGTCAGAGAGTAGTAAATGTATACAGTACATGCACAGCTTTCCCATTAAGATGTTAATATATATTGGAGCACACTAGCCTTTATGCAGCATAACCTTTCCTTTCTGTCTTCTCAGAGAAAGGAAGGGAAGGAATCAACGTAAGGCAAGAAAGTCATGAAGATTCCCACACAGCATGCCAGGGGCCAGTGTCAGCCATCAGCTGCATTCCATTCTAGCAATGTCATGCTGCTATTCTGACATTTGGGGGGCTGTGCAAGGCCACTGCAAGGGAAACTGCAGTAGTCATCCTCAGTGCGCACCCGGGAGCTCAGCACATGCTCATTTAAATGACAACTGTGCACAACAGCAACTGTGTCAGTGGCTGTTCACCATCACTCTCAGTGATCAGGGCTCTCCCTGCCTGACACTACCAAGGCACAGGGGACCAGTTAGGACCTCATCGGCATGGACTGTGGGAAAGTGCACCAGACTTGCCATTAGACCTGGGCCAGAAGTTGAACTTCAATTCTTTCCTGTGTAACCTGAGGCAGGCCACTCACCTACTTGGAGGCATTGGCCCCAATGATATTCTGCCAGGGTTGCTGCCAGGGGCCAGAGCATGGCTGTACACGAAAGTGCCTGTCTGGCTTAGGGTCTGACATGTCATTAGGACTCAGTGTCTGCTGAGCTCCAGTCTGTTTTATGAAGATCCCAGGAGGATCTTTTTGGTTCTTATCACTGACCCTAGGTCAATATTTGTCAGCTCTTTAGGAGCAATGGTGGCCAAGCTTTCATTTCACTTATACAGAACGAACACGAGCTGTCTCCAATGGCTTCGCTGTTCTCTATGGTGAGGAAGGAAGCACAGGGCCATCGGATGCACATTATGAGTCAAGAACACCATCTGAGGACTGTAATGTTAAATATTCTGCAGCTGAAGATTAGGACAAGTCTTTTAAAATGTTGTTTTCTCTCCCTTTTCCAGTCACATGGTTTAGTTAATTCAACCATCAGCAGAAATGACTCATGAAACAGGATGCTAATCCCAGGGCATTTAGCATCTTCAGAGAGACCTCTGTCCTGCTCATCTTGTAACAGGACCCTGGCAGTGGGTGACTTTTCTACTTTAAGCACTGGGAAGGCACCGAGGACGACACTGGAGTTTTCCTTATAGGAACCTGGTGAAGAGGACAGACTGTAGTGTTTCCAGAAGGCATTCCCACTAGAATCTGTCTCTATAGGTAGATGCTTCAGTGGGCCTCAGGCATTTGGAGGTGTGAGAAGGATGGAATCATGAATATGGTGAAGTTACCCCAAAGCAGTGTCCAACCTGTGGAACTGGAACTTACACTTCACACTGTGGCTAACAGCTTTTCAGTCTGAAGGAAAAAGTTTGTCAGTTTGGTGGTGGCCCACCTTCCTCTCCATGGTGAAAACAGTAGCATGTTGGATTATGGGAAAGATCCGCACTAGGGGGACATCCAGAATCCCATGTGTGGGAACATCACTGACCATGGGCCCCGTGAGAGTTCTCAATGCACTGATTCACACTAAGCTCAAGACCCTTCTGCTTCGGCCCCCGAGCTCTGAGGCCACAGGTACATACCACAGAGAACAACTTTCAAGGAAGGAAACATTTGTGTCTTAACCCTTCTCAAGCATTACTTTACAGTGGCATTTAGGGCCACCTCAGGGGGAACTAATCCATCATTTTGGGGACCCCATGGAGCAGTGGCACTGAAAACATCAGAGCAGAGCATGGATGGATCTTCTCTGAGGGGGAAGGCACCGACTTCATGATTAAGATAACCTCTCATGTGAGGTAGCACAGCTGTGTCTGACAGGCCACTCAGAGCCCAGCTTTCTCCTACACATACACTTCCCTGACGGCCATACCAAAGCGAAAAGGGCCAAAAGCAATTGTAAGCTCAAGAGACTCCAGAGTAAAGGAAGCCGTGGAGTTCTCCGAGGCTGGGAACCCTCAACCAAAGGGCTCCCTTTCCTTCTGCAGGCAGGAGGAGCATGTTACAATTCTGTCCACGTAAACTGTCTGGCTTTCCTATGGGTGCCTACTTTCTTCACTTGTAAATCAACACCCCTTCTTTTACTCTCCTGCAGGAACTTCAAGAGGACCCCCCCCCCCCCAGCTGTTGGCTTATTTTCATCCATCAGGTCTTCCCAGCCCTGGCCTCTGGTGCGCTTTTCTAAACGGGCCTTGACTTCCTTCTGTCTTAGCCCTTCGTCTGCAGCTACTTGGATTAATTTCCCATAGTCGTGATCAGCTTGGGGATCCAGTCTGTGTTCCCTACTGGAAAGTTATTATGGGGTGGCAGGGTTAGCCTGTGAAATCCAAGGCTGGTTCAAGTCCTACTGGGCCTTATTCGCTCACCACTGTGTCTTAGGGGCTAGCCCAGAGCCAAGCGCATAGAGCTCAAATACTTCTGTAGAATAAAAATTAGGCAATATATCCTTAGTGCTAGTACTTAATTACTTAGCATATGTGAGGCCCTAGAGGCAATCCTCAGGACTGCAAACCAGAACAAATGTATATGAAAGAACTTTCTAAGCTGTAGAGTATATTAATACAAGCTAAATGATAACACAACCTAAGATTCATGGCCATACCTTAACTGTCTCTCTCTTTGTATCTTTTCTTTTTTGACATATTATCTATCAAGGAAATTAAAGAGCCTGTTTGCCAAATCAGGGTCACCCTTCATGTGGTGCTAACTGAAGAGTTCCTCCAAAGGCAGTGGCTACTGAGTGTCTGTGCCTGTGCTATGGCATGTATGTGTGAATGTGTTCACCCGTGTGGTGTGTGCAGGAGCAAGTGCCCACACATTGCCCCTTGCCCGAGAATTCCTAGATATGGAAGCCTAGGATGTAAAGCCCAGGTTGTCTCTGCAATCCACCAAGGGAGCCAAGAGCTGGTTCACCAGGATCTCTCCTAACGTCTATGCAAGGGTTACGGAAGTCAAGCAGAATCCTGCCCCTTCCCAGTACGTTTTTGTGGCTTGTGAAGGGCATGAAGGATTCTTCCAAATCACTTTCTCATTTGGAGGGTAACAAGAATTAAAAACAGCACTGGAAAGCCTTGTCGGTGCCTCTGCTTCTAAAGCAGGGGGCGGATGGGCTGCCCTGCGGGTACTGTGGGCCATTCTCTGGCACACTATTTACCACCTCACTCCACTCAAGAGTTCCCGCAGGCCCCTCCACTGCTGAAGAGGGGGAGGCAGTTGGAGACATTTTTGTTAAAGTTTTAAAATAAAATAGAAGGATAAATATGCTTAAAGCTATTCTATTCCACATGGGTGGCAATAACCACCAGCTGTCACTGAGAAACGGCAGATGTAATTGATAAAACAATTCAAAACGAGTGAGGCTCCATCATCAATAAAATTCACACCCAAAAAGTAAATAAAAGGGTTCAAGGAAGAGCCAGATAAGCCCCCCAAGTTGGCTAATAATTGAGTCAGTGAACTAGGCACTGAATCTTTTTTAAAATGTAGATTACAAAGGAGGATAAGTTGGGCATCCCAAGTTGCTGGTTGAGGGCTGCACACCATATGCTGACTATGAAACTCTCATTAACTGAGGCAGGCACTGGTGAATGGAGGATGAGGGGTGGGGGCGGGGTGGGGGAAGATCTGGAAGTGTGAAACATTAATCCCTAATGTGGAAAGGATGGACTTTCTACCCAATACAGCAGGGAGTAGGTAGCATTATTCATTATCACAGTTTAGCATTAAATGGGCAACACCTACTCTAATTTATTGATGGGCTGTTTAAGGCGGGTGTTAACCTGTTTGTCTTGTATTATAATTGAATTCAGTCTCCAGGCTACAGAAATTTGAGAAGTTCATCCTTTCTCAATCAATATGCTCCCCTTCAGTGACCCATTTCAAGACAGCTTCATAAAAAATAATGTATTTTGTTTTAATAAATTTAAACACTATGACAGCTGCTCAATTTTTATTGGTTGTTTTTTTCTCCCTTTAGATGTCTTTTTGCTGCCTAGAGAAGGCAAGCTCACAATCAATAGTAATTGATTAATCAGCATCCCCTTTGAACAAAGGTGCTAATCAGTTTTTGATTAGTTCATCAAACCAGATGCAAAGGCAACCCAGCCCAGCCCGCTAGTTCATCAGCCTTCTACATGACTTATGACTTCTAGCAATAGGAGAGAGCCTGGGTCCTGGAGGGAATAGGGGGGAGATGTAATTATTAATTTAACCGAATTATTATGAACACAAACAGTTGTTGGTTTATTGCTCCTGACTTGGGTGATTGATAGAACTGCAGTGGGGACCCATCTAACATGCTGCAGGGCTGAGACCTGCAGTGCTCCTAATTGATGATTCTGGGAAAAGAGGTACCTGGCTGACTCATGTTTTCCTAAAGGGGATGAAATTTCCTTTTGCCTGTCTGAGTGATCCTTGTCTGGAAAATATGCCTAGAGAGATCAGGGTCAACCTAGGAGAACTTTCTCAGGATTCTTGAAGATCCAACTGTGCAGGGTCACTGTATCTGGGGTTGCTCTCAGGCGAGGGCCAAAACAGAGAGCACCTTCACCAGCAAGCAGTTGTTTACATCGGCATTATGTTAGAGCCGGGCAGGACTTACCTACTTCTACTTTAAAAGAAAGTAAAGCTAATGTTTTGTTTTTATGTTTTTACAACTTCTTCAAATGTATCTACCACAAACAAGAGGCAGGCGAATGGCATGGCTAATAGGTGGCTACCTTTCTAATCTATTTATTTGCTGAAATTCACGGATATTTAGAATTCATTCATTTATCCAGAAAGTATTAGCTTGGCGCTTACTGCAAGACAGGTCCAAGCAGGGGATAGACCCAGTGAGTGGCTTCCTGGACGTGGCTACTCTGAGAAATTCCAACAGCTCAGCTCCTTGGCACATGGGGCAGAGCAGGAAAGTGAAGGTATCCCTGAGGTAGACAGAAGCACACAGCTGGAAATACATCCAGTATGTTCTGAGATATGGGGGAGTACTAGCTTGTGTTTTCACTGAGGTAGTTAAGGATGGCCCCTCAAGCACCAGTCATTCAAAACAACTGTAGTGAATGCTGTTTAGAAAGGGGGGAATATGGAACCCTGTTTTCCAGTGGGCTCCAATCAGCAACCATTGCGGTTTGTCCACTGCAATGTCCAAGGGCTTGCTTACTGATTCACTAAGTGACCAATCAAAGTGCTTCAGAAGCTGTAGGTAGTTGTCACTGAAGTCTCATGACATCATGGGAGCTCGTATAATTGTTTAGCTCTGACCACTTTAAATCTCCTTCCTCCTGCCTTTTTAGGACATGCTTCTTATTCTGGATTAGTAACACCTAAATCCTGGAATCAAGCATGAAACCTACTTTTTGCAAGAGCTCAGTATGCTGTGAAAAAGGTCTGAGGTGGATAATTAGTTTACAGCCTGGTGTGTGACAAGACAATTGTCCCCTTCCTCCCTGCCCTGCTCTACCACCTACTTCAAAGTGTACGATATGGCTTTCTAGTCTATTCCACTGAAGTAGACAGTCAATATGACTTTCAGATCGTGTCACATAATCCAACATCAACTGTTTTAGAGCGCAACCAAATTTCTCCCGAGCCATCACACATCTAGGATGGTGACATTACTTCAAGTCACCAAGCGGAGTGGCCTCAGCATTTGGTTCTCTCCGTATCAGAAGCGCAGGCCATGGTCTGCAACAGACACACTGTCACCATAGGGAAGAAAGGTGGGTGAGAGAACCTGGGAGAAATTATCTACACAAATTTGTTCTTTGCTTGGTCTCAGAATCCACACTGATTGCTCAGCAAACCAAGTGGTCATTGAGTCACAGTGGACAAAGCAGCCACAGGTTGTACACTGCAGCACCTTACCTATGACTAGCCCTTACCTGAGAGGTCCTCACTGTCCAGTTCTTCTGCGGAATTGGGCAACTGAGTAAGGCCTTACAAGTAAAAACAAATCGTTTTTCTTTTCATTCCTCGAGGGACATAAACAAAACACTTAAGAACTGAGGATGGATTTTGTTTAAAAAAAGAAAACATGAGCCAAATCTCTTGCTATCTCTCACATTTTTTGAGAGCTTGAATATATTAATCCATATGTTCATTCTTTAATTATGTAACCGTTATCGACACACACAATCAAGGTAGAAAGAGTCCTCAGCCTCCACTGTTGAAAGCACATGAAACATGAGGGTGAATGTTTAAAAAAAAGCACTCATTCAAATAAGCATGCAGAAAGAAAAAAGTAAAGCTGGGTTGTTAGCTGTGGACACTCTGATATATCTCTTAAATATGAATGTATTTAGATGCCACATACTGACATATGTAAGTTCTATCTCGCTTTTTGCTGAAAATTGAAATCCTTTGCCAATACTGACAAACATAGTTCATTTATCAATTTAGCATGATCTTGGATCACATATTTCAAAATGGTACAGCATCTGCTAACTGCAGATTGCAGGTTATGCCTTCATCAGAAAAATCAGATTTGCCACTCATTTTTTTAAAAAGAAGAATTTCATAAATCAGTGGTATTCTGGAAAAATAAAACCCTCAAAGCTGAAAAAGCAGTCAGGTCAGGAGATAATTGAGTGGGGCTTGAAATGCCTGTATCCAAGTCCACCCCAATGTTGGCCAGCTGGGATAGTTCTCCATCAGCTCTTCTCTGGAGTAAGTGAGGCAAAGAGGGGCGGAGCCAAACAGAGAGGTTCCTCAAGAGATGACTTCCATTTGCTCATGCTTATTTCTGATCTTTTAAGGAAGTTTATTAAACACCATAAAATGTTAAGGCGGCCAAGGTGGCCTTTGATCATTCTTTGCTATTCTCCTTCAATCCCATCTTATTGCCCTAGGAACTTGAATCTCCACCATAGCTGTCTTATAGTCTGTGTCTGTTATTTTGAAGATGGTCGCAGATCTAATTCAGCTGTAAGGTCTTTGGAGAGAGACACAAGTTTTGTTTATTTCTGTATCTTTGCCCTCCCTGGAGCTCAGCACAAACTATATTGTCAGTAAGTATTTGCTGAATTAATGTTCTGAGAGTCATCCTTGGTCAATTACTGACCAAAGCCTAAAGGCAACCAAAATAAATGCTCTGGAAATACATAATGGCAGATGGGTTGCCATTTATATTTATTTCAAATGAACTAAAACAAGCTTATATGAGTGGTCATTAAAGCTTCAATTTTTTCTAAGGTGGTTTACAAAGAAGCCAAATGAGCATGGTGAGCCGGTTGAGTATGTGAGGAGGCTGTCCCACTATCAGTCCTAAGAGAGGATAGTTTCTCACTTGAACTCCGGGTGCCACGTGCTCCGAGCAGAAGCCAAATCAAAATGAAAGCCCTCAGAGTTCACAGGGGTTCCGAAGCTATGGAACCAGACAACTAAAGAGAACGTGGTAATGTGATAAATTATAGAGGCAGCTGAGGAGAATTGCTAGCCCTTTGTCCTGAAATTTGATTGGTGGAAAGTGTTTCTAGTTCTAATTGGCTTTATCCATTGTATAAAGACTAATGAATACAATTATTTGAATAACTATTATAAATGAGCAACATAGAGTAGTTCTCTGTAGTTAATTATGAATTTGTGGTTCTCAGAAGGCTAATCCCTCACTTCTACGTGGCCCGATGAATATCAGCGTTCTACATACATGCTTGGTGCCCACTGAACCACATTAAACAAGGATGTTTCAAGTAGGCAACTTTACTGATGAAGGCTTGTTTCCTTGGGGAGAACACTAGAAAGCTAGTTTTAAAAAATAAAGAAATATGTTTATGAAGTATCATTGATATGCAAAGTTTTCCATTAAGAAGCGACAGACAGTTGATATACACCTCATTAAAGCTGCAACTGTCATTTTTAATGACATAAACTTTAAAATATACCAAATCATCTGGAATCCCCTGCTTAGATTGTGTTCCACACTGAGAGGCCATTTCGGCCAGTGGTGTTAAATTTGTTTTTGCAGTAAAATTGTTTTTTATGAATCTACAGCACATTGTCATAGTTGGATAATTTCTGAAAAAATGTAATTAGAAGAGTTTACCATAGCACTGGGTGTACAAGTGAGGAAACACAAAATCTACCTCCTAGAATTGCTTTGGCTTAGGTATTTTTCTTTCATGTTAAAAATTAGACTCCTCTCATTTTCTCAAAGAAAATGACAAAGATGCATTTTATGAAGCAGAGAATATTTCTCAAAAGGAAACATTGTGATTTAATAATAAGTGGGAAATTACTTCTTGGTTCTTCTATTCAAAATTTCCTATCATCTATTCAAGCTCTTTCTAGTCACTTTTAATTAAAATGCATGCAATGCATTTCTTTAAACTCTGTTAAACAAATGAAAGTTTACTTTTGTTACATATGGATTTTTTTTTTTTTGCAATTAAGGAAGTCTTAAGGTGCAGACATGATAATTTAATTTATGCAGGAAGACTATCTCTTCTGAAGAGACTCATGTTTGGCTTTCTCTGGTGTCAGAGGTGCTGTGGTTCAGGCTAAGCACTGTGCACATCTGGAGTTGTTGTTTCTCCTTCTTGACAGTACCTGCTGGCTTCTTAAATGGTTGTGATGTGGCAGTTTTAAACCAGAAGAAAAACTTCAAAGAATTAGAATCAGTCAGAAATCCTAGCCATTTCAATAAATGCGAAAATCAAGTATACCTAAAGAGGCTCCTGGGTTCGATTCATCAGGTTATCATATACAGATATTACAGAAAATTATGAAAAAGAACAATTAAATAAAATCCCTAGGAAAGAAAACCTCGGCCCACTGGCCTTAGTACCATTCTCATTAGGAAGAACAAAGTAGGCGATGGTCTCTCTCTTACCTACGCAGCACACATCTGATCACTTGGCCATGTCATGGAAACTGATACTTCCACCACCAGCCATAAGAGTTCAGACGCCCCCGGTAGTGTTAATCTAAAAGCTCAGTCATCCTGTTCTTCCTGCTTTGTCAGCTTTGGTGGAGAGTTTTTCCCTTCTTCCCATTAGCAGAAATTTGGTTCACGCCGTTAAAGAGCAGCACATAGTTTCCAAACTGCATATCAAGGCTGCAACGCAATCTTCAGGTCCTGCAGCCATTCGTAAACCTCTTTAGCTTTGTTCTTGGGTAGAACATACAATGTCTGCAGAGTCCCTTGACTGAATGACAGCCTCTGAATGCCATTGTTATGTACTCATACAGAGAGATGTACAGAGGTACATACACAGACGGTGGACATAGCGGTTGTAATCATGTGCACTGCTGGCTAGTCTTCTTTCAAACGGGCTTAAGAATTTCCCCACAACTGAACACCACATAAGATAAGGACATAACACAGTGAGTGCTTTTAGAAATCTATCAGGGTCTACACTAGTCATGGATCAGGGGAAGGGAGACTCATGGGGAAGTTACCTAAAGACAGGCAGTGGTCTGGGGTGTGGCTTGTTCTCTAGCACTGGCCAAATACTTTGAAATCAAATTGGAAAAGAAGAAATGTTTCAGAGGGGTTCTCAGTTCCAGAATGAATTAATCTATTTAAAAACTCATGTGGGATATGAAAATCCATGAGATAGTCAGCCTCCACTGCAGCAACAGGTAGAAAAGGCAGGCTGTGTTAGAAAGAGTGCAGAGAAGGGATAGGGGGAGGGAGGGAAGGAGAGAAGGAGAGATGGAGAGGGAGAAAGAAAGAGAGAGAGAAAGAGAGAGCGCGCCCTCCCACCGGAAGCCAGCTGACTGCCGCAGTGCAGCAGAAGCACAAGCGCTATTCCAGCCCATGGGCATGCTGTCACCCGACCCCTCATGGGGCCGGGGGGAGGGGAGGGAAAGGGAGAGGGACACACAGGACAGAAAAGAACAAGGCACAAGACATTTAAAAAGAAGTGCCCACATGGAAACAGACAAAGACCATCACACGCACCCACACACCAAATAATCAGGATAACGACACACCACCCGTGCGCTAACCACCCATGCAGGTCTGCCAGCAGCTTCTGACCACGAGCTATCAGGATTTGGCAGTGGTTTTTTTTCTTTCTTTCTTTCTTTTTGTATCGTTCAACATGCACACACAACACAGGTTTTCTTGTTTTTGTGTTTTTTTTTTTTTTTAAATTTTCCCCTGTGCAGGCCTTTAAGGATGAGCTCCAAAACCACAAATGCTCAAGATCCTTATTCAAAGATACCCCTTGTGTCAGCCTTGCCTAAAAAATCTCATTCTTATGCTCATATTTATCTTTACTCAGTGAGATCCTTAAAAATATATGGTAGTGAATTGTTGCTTGGTTTTCTTTTGGAGAAAATCCATTTGGCTTTGAATCATGCCCATGCACTTCCAACCTTCCAATACATGCTTATTTCAATCAGTTATTGGTAAGAACAAACAGTCAACATACATGAACAACTAGAATAAACTTCATACATACTCTAGCAACACAAGCTTGAATAAAATACTTTAATGAGTCTTCAAGGGAAATCTTGAAAGGTTTTTTTTTGTTTTTTTTTTTAAATAAAAGAAAACAGCAATATGGAAAGTCCAGTATAACACTTTTAAGACCAATATGAGGACCTAGTATGTCTTGTCATTTAAGTTGCTAAGCTATCAAGCCATTTCAATTTTTTTTCCTGGGACCAGGTCATCATAAGGACCTCCTCAAGGTCATCATCAAGTGAATGTCAGTCATATGGTTGCTGTCTGGTGAAGCTGGCTCTCTAGTACTAGGATAAAACCAATTCTACAGTAGCATGTCCTTGCTAACCTGCTTCCTCCATCTATAGTTTCCACCACATCCTGTTACCCTTTACAACTGACTTGGAAAATTTCTTCCCTTTTCATCAAGTAAAATTTCAGATGTTACTTTGGTTTTCATTAGTGCTTTTGGATGTGGGCTGCAGAGTCAGCTGGTCAAAATGGTGGGGGACCCTCTGAGAAGTGACTGTGAGGGCCAGGGACAAGTGGAAGACTAAATTTATAAAGGCATTATGCAGGGAACAGCTGGGATTACCCTCCACTTCTCTGGTCCTCTGCTGCTAAGGAGTCCATGATCAAGAAGGCTGTTTGCTACTTCCTCACACCTATTAGTCTCACCCTACATCTCTAGAGTGATGTTGCCAAATAAAAAGACAGTGGCTGCTTCTAGTGGTACAGTCAGCCCTGTGTCCTCCACCAGTGTGCTAACTGATCCCAATCCAAGCATCAGAGACTCCTTTCCCTTTCGATCTCTTGAAAGAGACAGACTTATTAAAATGAGTAGCCCCAAATCAGAATTGGCTTCTAGTTGACTTTTCCATTTTCAGACCAGAGGACAAATTTCCTAGTTTGCATACCCTGTCCAGATGTTTAAGGACAAGTTCCACAAACATTAAGTGCATGGATTTTATCGAGGGACCTAAAACACAGAACTTTAGGAACCTAGGTTGTACCTGACCATGAAGTTAATTATAGGAAGCCCAAAACTTAGAGGACTTTAAAAAGAATAAAACAAGCCGAGTGGTGGTGGCGCACGCCTTTAATCCCAGCACTCAGGAGGAAGAGCCAGATGGATCTCTGTGAGTTTGAGGCCAGCCTGGGCTACCAAGTGAGTTCCAGGAAAGGCGCAAAGCCACACAGAGAAACCCTGTCTCGAAAAACCAAAACAAACAAACAAAAAAAAGAATAAAACAAAATCTCTTGAACTACATTAAAATCACCTTAAAGCTCTGAGGATAATCAGTAAAAGTCAGAATGTACTGAATAACTAAGTTTAATGGGGTTCAGTGGCTGAGATGTAGCCAGTTCTATGGACATCACTTTAGAACAAGCACATTTTATACCTGACTGATTTCTCATGACTATCGAGTATACCTGGCCCCTTTAATTACTGAATGGACATTAGGACAGAATTTAAGTGCGAGTAGGCTGGAGAGACCCATCATTTCCTATCTAAGTCTGTGTTGCTTTGAGAGAGAGAGAGAGAGAGAGAGAGAGAGAGAGAGAGAGAGAGAGAGAGAGAGAGAGAGAGAGAGAGAGAGAACGTGAACACCTTGCTGAGCTGACCCAGACTAAGGCATGCTCTCCAACAACAGCCCAATATAGGTTTTACTCACAGGTTTCCAACTTCTAAATTCTCAGACATAGTTGTCTAAGGAAGTCAGTGTGGGCTAGATACTATTCTTTAAGCTGAATGAACACTGCAGGGCTGGCTGATCACCTCTTGTCACTTAAGTGATAGATTTTCACCCCGCACAGCATGTAAAGTGATTGAAGCAGGCCCTCTCCCAAATGATTCCCTTGGATTTGGTTATTAAAATGCAGCCCCCTTTTAAAATAACATATGTGCTCTAAGCACAATCTTGCCAAGGTTAGAGTCGAGCTGAGTAATAATAATATTCAGATGAAACAGGACTCTCACTTTCTGATTGGAAAATGAGAAAGGAAGGAAGGAAGGAAGGAAGGAAGGAAGGAAGGAAGGAAGGAAGGAAGGAAGGAAGAAGTTAGTTGACCTGTCCCCCATTGGTAGTCCACTGGTGACAGGGGGAAGGAGATAGTGTATCCTGATGTCCCTGTCTGAAGATTATGCATTCAGTTTTTATTCACTTTTTGGTTAAAAAACAAAAGCAAAAAAACTTAATCCACTTTCTATTATTTGGCTTGCAAAGTACCACACACCAAAAACTTCCTTAAAACCCTACTTCCTGCTTTTCATATGGACTTGGGAACATTCCTGGGGAGCTGTTTCCCACCCATAAACATAAGCTTAAATGAAGAGAGACTGGGGAGGCTGGGTGGATGAGTTCATGGAGGAACATGGCCTTTATTTCAGATGCTAGCTCTGTAGATAAATACTACTTTATTTCCATTTAACTGAAAACAATTTTTTGAAGTCTCATTTATTCCGAGGTTTGGTGTAGCTTTCTAAGTAGGAAGAATGTGTGATGGACACCCTGCCACCAGAGAGGAGGCCTCATCTCAGACTGCAACCACTGGCCACCGAACTCACAACAGAAATGACAAGACTCAGTGTAATATCAAGCATTAAAACATTACGGTGCATTTATTATGAGATCAGTCTCTTTGGAGCCTGAGTTCCCTTGAAGACTGCATTTCTCTTTTTCCCAGGCTTGCCTTGCCTCTCAGCAGCGCTGAGAAAGTAGATAAACAGTAATGTGATACCAACCGTGAACTGCTGGTTCTGTCGTCGCCGTTGTGTCTACAGACGGGAACAGAGGGTTGGAGGAAGGGAAGGAACAGGAGGAACGGCATGCAAAAAAAGGGAGAATGGAAAAAAATGGAACAGATAATATATGAGCAAGCTTTCAAAGACCACCGCGTGACAAGCAATACTAAATGAGAAGCAAGGAGCATCTGAAGTGAGCGCACTGTTTAAGACATGCCTTGAGCTCAAAGCTGCGAGCCAGGGAGGAAAACAGTAAATTCTCTGGTTCTGGGGGTCTTGCCAGGACACACGTGTTGGCGAGTCAATAGTCAGGAGGACATGCAAAGTGATGAGAAACACCAGTGCAAACCCAGTGACTGCCAGATGGTTCTTAAAGCACCGAAGCCCAGGACTGCACAGAAAAGCTCAGGTGGAAGGCTGGTTAAACAATGGATTCAGACATTCAAACATTGCCTTTGTGTGACCCAACCCACCCGGGCGCTGGGGCTTCTGGACCGGCTTAAATTAAGCATCACAGGAATCAATTCCACTTTTAGGAAGACACTTTTCCAGCTGATGCTCAGATGCTCATAGCTGAATGTGCAACATAAGGATTCAGGTTCTCCATCCACTGTATTATTTCATCAGAAGTTAACTGGTAAGTTCAAATCATGGAGAGGCCGTGGGAGTGAACATGTTCAAGACATACACACACACATTCACAACACACACACATACACACACACACACTCTGGATTCTTCACTCTCTACAAGATACGTTATAATCTATGAAGCCTGTCATAAAAACACACATGTTCACACAACTGGACAAACATCGCTTGAGAATTTCCAAGTCTCAAGGATCCAGCCATCCCTGTGTTCAGTACCACATCCCCAGGTTTGGCGGTCAGGATTCTGCTGTCCTGGCTGGGTCAGGAGACAAAGCCATCACCTTGGTTGGCGCTCTCCCACTTGTGGCCTGCCTCTTCTACCGTTGAAGTTGTTGGAGTTTGTTCCTATCAGGTTGTGGCAATGGCTTCTCTTCACAGGAAAATTCCTCCAAAGCACTCAAGAAATGAATTTTCTCTTTACTTTTGGATACAGAAAGGGGGTGGCTAGCTAACGAAGTGCACAATGGCGTTCTTTTTCCAGTCATCTTAAACACAGTTCTTCTAGCCAACCTCATTCTAACATCAATGCACTAGAAAAGCTTTCTTTTTCACTTCTGCAGTTTAAGTGTTTCTTGTACCAGCTGCTCCCTAGTCATAAGCTGCTGCTGGTGAGGTGGGACATTGAGGGTTAAAAATCACAAGCAATTCCCTGTCATTTTTATGATGGAGGTCTTTAGCTGGCAATTGCTTCCAATGACTCGAACTTGACATAGGCAATGTTTAAATGCACCGGAACATCAAACATAGAACTTTTTTTTGAGGGGGGATGTTGAATGAGCCTGGAGCTTCTGATGTATAAATATGACACATGAATTCACACTGGCGTTCCCCTTCAGTTGGCATGCTTTCTGGGACAACAGGGGCCCTATTTCCATAAAAAAATCAGAGCCCTTCCAAGGAGCCAGAATTTACCAGAGGTCTGAGAGGCCAATGTAGCTTGATATAACTGATCACTAAATTTCTCAAGGATAGAGGAAGGAGGGAAAACCATAAAATACACTGCAGAAGAATATAATACTTACTTACAAGTCAAGTCTGTGTGCCTAAAATAGCAGTGAAAACAACACAGGAAATTGTACAGTTGAAACAAACCCTACACCAGATCCTTAAAGAAGACAGAGACATCTCCAGAGTTGAGACATCCGAGTCCAACATTGGTTTGAGGCACTTTAAATTTGAGGGGCAGGATCAAGGCATATTTGTATAAACATTCATATGCATGTAATACATTTTATGGGCAGGCATTGGCTCCTTTCCAAAACAGAAGAGAAAAAGCAATAAATGCTTTGGCTCATTATTTTTGTGGTAGCAATTGTAACATAACTTTTTTTTTTGACCAGGTAAAAATTTCATTAGTATAAAGTGAAAAAAGGGGGTGTATTAAAACATTAGGGTTAGAAGTCTCAAAAATCAGATCTGAGCATTGACCAATGATCCCAATTTACTGTCTTCCTGTATTACAACATTATGTCAACTTCATGACCAAATTAAACCAGATGAAGCCAGGCGTCAGCTCTTACATGGGCAGCAGACAATAAATGCGGCCATAACCACAGTGCATTTTGCTCCCAACTTTAGGGATGCGAAATCCATCAATTGAACCAACAGAAGAGAAAAGGGGATACTGAGGAAAAACACTCTAAAACAGTTAAGCAAACACATATTCAAGTCAAACAACATGATTACTGCAGTTGGAAATGGCAAACCTACCAGCAGCAAAGGATGAGATGCTGCAGCAGGAACACAGGTGGGCTATGGGGTTTCAATCAGGATTAAGAGTGTGTCTGGGGAGCTATTGACTCTGTTTCTCACAGAGCATCTGGTACGCGACCTGAGCACAGGCTATTTCAAGTCAAGAGAGAAGGGAAAATGCTTTAGAAGTGACTGTGTGCACCCCATGGGGTGGGGGTGCTAGGACAGGATCTAATTCTCCTTCGTAATTGCATTATGACACCACGCAGAAACCATAGACAGCTTGGCTCTGGGGTGAGTTTACAGAGCTGTGAAACATGATTTATTTGGGTGTCTTCATCAGAAAATGGGGAAAAGTGCAAGTCCACTCCCCAAGTATCAGCTTCTGGGGTGGTCACTAGAGCATTTTATAATATTTTAATTTGGTGGGCAAATGTAGACATTTCTAATGTAAGTTATAAACGCAATAAATAGCTTAAAAATTAGTGTCTAACTGCCCTCACAAGGGTTTTTAAACCTTATTGTGTTGTCTTAAAAAAAGAATCTTTGAGCTAGGTCTATGAGAAAAAGAGGTCACAAAAAGTTGAATGGGAGACATTGGCTTTAATATACAAAAGGGTTTTAGCTAAAACATTGTCTCTAGTTTTAATTATAGTGAGGGCAAATGCATTTGTGTATTATTTTATATGTTTAAAAGAAAGAAGCAAACAAATAAAACCAAGCCAATCTCTGTTCTCCCAAACGCCGAGTGTACACAGTTTTACATAGTCGGCATTTCCTAGCTGTTTTATGAGTCTACAGTCAAAAGAAGGGATGTGAGGTAGGCTCATACTGACTTGTGTGAAGTACTGGAAGGTATTCTTTTCACAACACTGACTTCCCTTCTTAAGCTCACAGCACTGCAAACAGTTAATGTGGCCCTGCCTCAATTCAACAAAACAATCACAGATATTGCACGTTGAGGTATAAGATATTTGCAAAATGAAAAAAGCTATGGCAATGTGTGAGATTGGAGACAGTAGTCATTTAACCAAGTAGCCAAGAATAGGGGAAAAAAACCCAACCTGCCTGAGAGGCAGCTGGGCAATATTTAGTTGAAACAGTCATGTGTAAGCCCCACTGTGGCCCATTCTAATCCTTTCAGATGGATTCTCTCCAACTTAGAATTGTTCATTGAGTGTGACAGACTGGGGGCTTAAAACTAATCCATAAATTAGTCTGTGGTCTCAAACACAACGGGTGCCATAAATGAAAATGAAAATCCTAGAACAAAATTAAATTCACCACCTTAAATACTTTCCTTACCAATTGATCTGTGCTGTTCTTGCATTATGACACAGAGTCACGGTAAGGCAGCAGGTGGCTATGTGAGACCAGGGTGGACATCAGAAAATGCCGTGGGTACAACCTGGAGAAACCAGCTGACCCTGGAGCAGCGCTTAGATGTAAGGAATTCAAACTCTCCTGTTTTGCCAGCCGTAAGCTTAGAAGGAAGTGGGACAAGCAGTCTGGCAACATTTTAATACACTTTCCCCTAGTTTATTTTCTTAACCAAAGTCAATACGGAACCAACGGGCTTTCTTAATTGAATTCCTCTTCAGTCTCTGCTATGAAGGGGCTTTAAATCTCAGCACCAGGGCAGGCAAAGAATTCCCCTGACAATTTTACTTCATAGCTGTGCTGTGCTTGCCAATATATATTAAATATGGGTATTTTTCTTTTTCCTCCCCCCACTCCAACCTACTTGAAATCTGTTGAAAGAAAAAATAAGTGCTGGGAAATTTGAGTTTGAAATGTATTTTCTACTAGTTTTCCAATTAATTTCCTTGCCACCTATGTTCTGCTTAATTAACCTACTATTCTTTAATGATGGAGGAAGTGGCTAAGAACAGAGCTAAGCTAAAAGGCCTAAACCAAGTGCCCTAGGACAGAAAGCTATTTTACAAGGGGGGGGAGGGGGCGGGGGATTAACAAGTATGAGTGTGTGTACTCACCTGTGTGGGTGCATGTGAAAACAAGGGGTCGACCAGGATGTCCTCAACTGATTCTCCACCTCATTTATCTATCTATCTATCTATCTATCTATCTATCTATCTATCTATCTATCTATCTATCTATCTATTTTTGAGACGGAATCTCTCACTAAACCTGGAGCTCACCATTTTGTCTAGACTGGGTGGCTGTGCGTTCCTGGAATCCTCTTGTCTCTGCTCCCAAGGGCTGGGACTATCTGTACAGACTGCCATACCCAGCTTCTTTCAAGAGTGTTGGGGAACCCTAACTTAGAATTTCATGCTTGAGGAGCAAGCACTTTCCCCATGGAGCCATCTCCCCAGCCCCAGAACAGCAGGAAGGAAAGCTGATTTTGTTGTTGTTGTTAAGCAATTTCAAGTTTTGTTAGAAGTGTCTTCAAAATTGTTCACTCTGCGCAGCCCATGCCCCAGAGATCGTCTCATTTGCAAACCAGATGTTCTGCAAAATAATCGGAATCTGTAGAGTGGCTTCCTTTGACAGGGAAAACAATCCCTATGGCATTGTCTCTAAATGCCAGTGGGAAGGGACCAAGGGGTCAGGACACAAGCCAGGGGAGGGAAAGCTGGAAGTGCTTCAGGGAGTGAAGGCCACAGAGAAAAGGGGGCGGGGCTCTGCAAGGCTGATGAGCCTCATCTTGCAGGAGATCCTGGCAGACTGCCCTTCATTCCCATGTTCCTGCTGCTGGGAGAGCTCCAGGTATCACTTCTGAATCCCAAGAAATCCATATCTGTGCTGCTGTTATCATGTGCTTCGCCAACAGATGTTGAGCACAGAAACTGGTCGGATCTCTATCTCCAGGACTAATGTTTAAATAAAGAACATATACTTAGGAAAATGACAATGGAAATTGTAGAATAAAGACATCTCACCTCACTTTCCACCCCTCACTCTGTTAAAAAAAAATGTTGAATCTGATGACTTTCAATATCTGTGGTTCTCTTAGTTTCTTCTGCTCCTTCCTAAACCAGCATGGGTAATGTGGTTGGATATGAGGCAGTAGGTAGTGGGTTTATAATTACTGGCAAAATGAAAATGTAGACAGGACAGTATGAAAAGAAATGGACATGCAAAGGTGGTATAGTAGGTAAAAAGAGGCTCACTAATATTAATTAGGGCCCTAATAATATTGTTGTCCTCAGGCATACTGGCTTATCAGTCCCACTCTGTAACTGATGTAAGTGTTCAGCACATGAGGGGAAGACGGTATTAATGGAGTAGATGCCAACCCTAGGAAGAAGACAATTCAGTAAAAGTTCTAGGATGAAGGATGTGTGTTTCCTAGAAAAAAAGGGGGCTTACTCTAAGCAACATAAATAGATACACCTTGAAGAGAGATGCTAGAAGTACTAGGGTTCTTCATGCTTAATTTCCAAATGCTACTCTTTCGTATTCACATTCTATCTGTTCTTTCATAGCACTGAGCATAGAGCACTTCTGTGATGCTCTCCTGTGGCACCTGCTGCCTTTGACACTTAATACTCCAGTTGCATGGCATCTCTCAACTGTAGGAAGGAGTTTAAGAAGTCCTTTTCTGTAAACACTGTGGGTGCTCAATCTTTAAGGAATGCATACCTAAAAGCAGATCAGCTTATAGCCCTTGCACCCTGCCAATACCAGCAGCATAAGTGGAATCACTAGACTCAAACTTGGGGAACTGAGAGCTCTGTGTGGAGCAAAGCTCCATTAGTACTCAGATGGCCACACCATAGACTTAGCACCAAGCACACATGTCCTCTCCTTTACATCTAAGACACCGCATGCATGCCAGGTGTAAGTTCCCTTACTGGCATACTCTCCAAATACCACCGAAAGATAAAGCCTGTGTCTGCCTTCTTTGTAAGATCTGATCCACATTAACATTGAAAAAGCCTATGATATCAAGCTGTGAAAGCCTAAATAATAACATAGACCTGAGGCTAGGAGTCATTTCCTCCCAGGTATATTGGCTTGAGTGCTTTGACACCAATAAGAGAAACCATGGTATTTCTTTTCCAAGAAACACTAAATATTTAATTGAATACATGCTTTAAAAAAAGAGAAAAACTCATTTAGAAATGACCTACTTCATTCTTATGAAAGGATATTTAAATGCGTCTCACAATCTGGCCTATAGCTATTCATTCTTATTCTAAGGCTGTTTTAATTTTTTTTTAATTTATGGCAGTTGTGTGTATAGTGTGACCTACAGGTTGAGCTCCCCCTGGCCTGAATTTTGTATCTAAACTGTTGAGAGTGTGTGTGACTGAATGTTGAGAACTTCCCATGGCACTCTCCATCAAGCACCAGCTAGAACTCCGCCAGGCACAAACAATACAACATCCAGGTTAATTAAGGAGAGAAGCACAGAGGCTTCCCAAAGGAAGTTTCAGGAAGGAAACCTGACCCAATGGAGAGGAAGAGGCTAAAGCTACCACCAGGCACAAAGACAGGAGCTGCTCCTGGCCTAAAACACGGGGGTGCCTAAGAAGAAAGTTCAAACAATTCATCTGGTTTGTTCCTGTGCCATGGCATACACTCTCTTAAATGAAGAAACCCCATGGACAGCTTGATGTGATAAGAAACAAAACACTGAGAGTGGGAGCTTCTCAAAGCCAAGAGCTGAACAGAACCAAATGATCATAATGTCAATGAGCAGGAATGATGAGAGAGATACTTTTGAAGCTTAGGGCAAATGCCAAGGAGGCTCTACATGACTTCTCACCCAATTCTATCCTCAAATTGTTCTAGAGGCCTTAGCATAATGTCAGTGGAAAAGCTACAACTCTGCTGATAGGGAAGATGGGTACCTTTTTTTTTTTTTTTTTTTTTTTTTTTTTTGGAGACAAGGCCTCACTGTATAGACCAGCCTGGCCTCCAACTCACAAAGATCCACCTGCCTCTGCCTCTCAAGTGCTGGGATTAAAGGTGTGCACACCATGCCCAGCCTAAGTATTTTTTAGTACTTAACATACTGCAGCAAATTTTTCTTAGACATGGCTACCCTTCAGGTGCAAGTGACATGTTACCAGATCTGCTTCAAGTGGAGAAGACAGTATACAAAGGCCACTGCTCTCCTAGGAAACACAAGATTGGGGGGGAGGGGCAAAGAAGAGTTGGAGGCCCATAGGATTCCTCCCTTCAAGGGTCTCCAGGATGGAGCTGTAGCGTGTTTTGAGAGAGTTGGGTGACTCGGAACAGAATGCCAGCCTGCCTTCCTAACAAGGGGAACACTTCCATTTCCCTGCTTAGGGAAGGTCAAAGATAGCCATGCAATGCTTCTTTTGGAGAAATCAGAAATCAACCAGGACCTTTTGAGGCCAAAACTATTTTTCTATCGCATTTGTACGTTTTTCTGGTAATGATACTCTGACCTGGGGAATGGGTTTCAATTACTGCACTTGACTTAGGAGGAAAGAAACGGCTGACTGTGGCTGCTTCCTCTTTTTCTCTTTAGAGCCCAGCTTTATGTTACTGTCGCTGGGTTTGGCTGTTGAAGCTTTTAAGGCTAATGGCAACTGTAAACGTACCAAACAGTACAAGAGAGAGGAGGAGTGGAAATTAATTTAGCTATCCATTTGTCAGAATTCCATCTGGAAGATTCTTAGGAACCTATCTAAATCTAGAGGCTAGCCTGGACCTTTAAAATGGGACACAGAACCATCCAAGTCCATAACCTTTAATCTGTTTGGAGAAAGGAACAAACGTTAAATTCTACAGGTTGCTTTCTGGGCAAGATAAATATATAGAAGGTGGCATGTTAAGACACAGTAACCCTGAAAGATCACATCCATTAAGGTGATGGATTCCACAAGGCTGTTTTAGTAGCAATTTTAGTTTAATAACTCTTGGGTGTGTCACTGAAGATCTGGGCATTTATTACCACAGATGCATTTGGGGTGTAGAAAGCATTCAAGTGCTAACACCCACAGACCGAAGTACACCTGTGAGATCATCCTGAGTTATTTTGAATGGAGAGGACAGTGGCAGAGACAGAAGTAGACACATTCCAATTAAAGTCATCTCTGATGTGGACAGAAATATGGTGTTGTTTATTCTAAGAATTTCTTTTTAGATGGAATCTGTGCAGTCACAACTGTGATCACGATGAGTTGTAGATGTTGGAGGACCTCAGAGGAGAAGGAGGTCCTTGGGAGCAAAAGAGCTGTGAACTAGAGCAACTCAGGTGACTTGGGAGATTGATTGTGGTGATAGGGAAGTCAGGGAATGCTAACACTCTAAAAACAAAACCCTAGGCCAGTGATGAGGCCAGTCACACAGGAAAAGTGCTGTTCCACATTCAAGAAAATGGGGAGTTTATGCACAGAATGAGTGAGGACTTTATTAGCTTCAGAAGTAAACCCATACAGATACCTCATAGAACCTTCTAGCATGGGAGGTATAAAGGCTGGGTCATACTTCTTCAAAGATGAACACACTGCTAATGATACCTACACCATTTGGTTATTTATTCTGACATCCAAAAGGTCTTTCACAGGAAGCTACAAAACCTGATAAGAGAAGTACATGCTTAAAGGACTGATAAATTTCAGCTGTCCAGTGCTTGCCTAGTATTCCAGAGGCCCTGGGTTCCATCCCAGCAACGCCAGCCAAACAAAACACACACACAAAAAGTACACACTCAGTCCAGTTTACTAACTAGAGAAGAGGCGAGGAACTGAATTCTTAGGATGAAGCACCAGCAGTATGGCTGCTGTGGACATCCAAGCAGAGGAGGAACATCTTTGATATGCTAATGAATGATACAGAAGATGCCAGCGATTGGTCTACTATGCACAAAACTGAGTTAACTAAGAAGCAAGGGGAACTGACAGCTCAAGCAGAAACACACAGACAAGAATCAGGAAGCAAATGTTCTACCGGAACCAGCTTTAGAATGAGACATGACGGCCGGGCGGTGGTGGCGCACGCCTTTAATCCCAGCACTCGGGAGGCAGAGCCAGGCGGATCTCTGTGAGTTCGAGGCCAGCCTGGGCTACCAAGTGAGTTCCAGGAGAGGTGCAAAGCTACACAGAGAAACCCTGTCTTGAAAAAAAAAAAAAAAAAAAAAAAAAAAAAAAAAAAAAAAGGAGACATGACACCAATTGATGGATTTTTCAGAAGGTGTGACATTTAGTACAGGCACAGATGTGTCTGTAACCAGTGTTCAGGAAGCCCTTCAACGGTGGGTTATAGCAGAGTTCTCTGTCCCACTGCAATAGCTGCAATCCAAGTGAAGACTTGGATTAGATGATCTACTGTAATCGGTACTGATGAGGTCTCCTCTCACTGAGCACTTTGCATTCTGTCATCTCATCGACTCTTGAGCAAATGGAAAATAAAACGTCTCCAGAAAAGTCAATGTGATCCTAGAAGGTTGTTGCTAGACATCGAGTGCTAAAGAGTAGAATGTGAAGAGCACCACGTGAGATATTCAGTGGGTATCAAGGAGTCTAGGGATGCAATGGCCAGACACATAGTTTAAAGGGACCTTGGGCACTAGCCAGGTAACAGACCTATGTGGTGGCAAAGTCAGTTTTTCAAGAGATTCTTTCCCCTCTTAGAGTGGACACTTGGAAGCAGCAGTTGGGGAAGGCCCAGTCTAAGAGGTCCTGCACACTGAGTTGGTACAGCCATGAAGCCGTGCTCTCTTGCTAGACCAGAAGAATCCCAGTCAAGCAACATCAAACTATTAGAGAGCCACTGGGCACCAGGATGAGGAGGGAGGCCATATCAAAAAGAGGTGGTGCACATGAGTGCTCAGCTTGGAAAAGAAAGTCTCCCAGGCAACAAGAAGCCCATGCAGCCATACTACCAGCAGGTACCCATGAGAGGAAGGAGGATGACAGTGCATTCTGCAATGTGGCCCAAGGAGGCACGCTGAAATTTAGTGCATGTATTTTCTTCATGTGGATTAAGATGAAATTTAGACCAAGACATGATCCAGGCCACAATACTTACCATGTCATCAGCTGTGGCCAAGCAGAAGCTACTGGAGGGCTCTTTAGTAGCCAGGCTGCCATTTTTCCTAGTGTTTTTGCCTTGGGTGGTGATGCTTCAAAAAGAATTCCCTCATGCTAAGGTGCGAGTCATCTGATGTGTTAATAGCTCAGATGTTAAAGTTCCTCCTAGAGCCTTAAGATTCAGCTCAAGAGCATAGTATCGAGTGTCTCTGGAGTTCCAAAGTAAAGGAACATGTAAGCTCAGAGGACTTAGAGGGAACAGCTAGGCTTCTTTTTGTTCATACCAGAAAGACAATATACATTCAGGACATTTCCAATGGCAATGAAGGTACCATACCTGTGATGATGGTAAGGATGGTGGTGGTGGTGGTGGTAGTGGTGGTGGTTGTTGTGGGAGGAGGGATAGTTGTGGGGGGATCTGGATAAAAAAAAAAAGGAAAATCAAACCCACAATGCTGAACACAACAATGACCAGTAACGACAAACGAAGGCATGGAGACACTGAGATGTTGGTTGGATGGCTTCCTTCTTTAAACCATCAAGTTCCTTCCCCTCAGAGATGTAGGTCTGAAACTACATCCCAAAGCCTCAGTTGGAAGAGCTAAGAAAAGAAGAACAGCTTTCTTATTCATGAAGTGAATACAAATGAAATGGGAAATAGAAAAGTGAGAAAAAATAATCTAAACACTCAAAACCCCTAACCCCGCCAGATCTTAAAGGCAAGGCTAAGTCACCTCTGTGCCAAGAAAGCACAATGGCTGTCCCTTTCTACTTCACAGATGGGAGGAAAGAGTTGAAGGAGCTGCTGCATTTAAAGGGCTTGTATCAGCCAAGGATGAACGTGGCACTGCACACATGCTCTCTGCAAATGCTAACTTCATTATTCTCCATCAATACATCCCAGCAGGAAGGAAAACCACTTCTGTATCCATAATAAGTACAAAGAAGAGAGAATGTCACCACGGACTGAGGACCAAGTTCCAGGCAAGTGAGATTTTACCGAGATGTTATTTTTTTTAAAAGTCAATAAATTTTTACACCTTATAAATATTAATAAGTTGCCTTTGCTCATGTTAAAAGCTTGACCTAAGTGGACCACAATGATAAAAATGAAAGAACATCTTCTACCTTGTAAACAAGAGAGCTAAATATAAATGAAGTTTGACCCTCAAATCCAGGAGCCTGAGAGGACGCCTCTGTCTGGTACTTGATACACTGTATCTTCTATCATCTCAAAAATTATTTGGGGATAAGGAAAGGGCAAAAAAGAAAAAAAAATCTAAGCCCAGATGATCAAACTGAATATGTTAAATTGTCAGCAAGACTTTGAACTAAGCAATCATTCTGCTATAATAGAGCAGAGGACGATTTGAAGGCTTTTGATTTTAAATTTTATCTAAAGCACGTCAACTTTTTCTCCCTGACACATCTGGTGTCCTTTTATCTTCAAGTGAGCTCTCGGATTGTCTAATTAATACATCAAAACTTTAATTATATATTGCACCTTTACTGGGTTTGGCACAACTTCCTGGGAGTTGATGGAATGACTCTTTTGGGCTTGGCTGCAAGGGCTGCATGAAATGATGCCTATCATTGATCAATAATCAAAAGTTTTCATTTTCTCCACCAACTGCTTCTCTCACACAATCAGACTTGTATGAACTTGATAAAGAAGGACCAACAGCACACGGCTCTGCTTTGTGCCAGGCTTTTCTCCTTGAAGATGTGGAAAGAAGCAAATTAAACTGTTGTTTAATGCAGCCTCCAATGAGTCTAAAAAAAAAGGACTCCAGGCAAAGTCTCATTCTAAGAAGTAGAAATGATGAAATTTAAAATTTAAATTACTCTTTTAAAAGAACAGGATAAGAAATGACTGAGCATCATTTCAGTCTTGTCCTTTGGTGTGTTTTATGGAAGCCACAGGTGAGAAAGTTGTTTTTGTGATTGGGCAACTTGTTTGAACACATTTACATCAATGACAGGTGCCTACTAGAGACAGGTGAGCTGAGTGCCCTGAGACTCTAGCCAGAGTGGGAGACACTGCCTCCTTCCGCTACAAGTAAACTGTCCAGAGAGTGCCTCCTGCCCATCCAGGGGACACATAATGTGTTTTTTCTGTTTGTCTGACTTATAGCATTGCTGCTGAACAGCAATACTGCTACTCAGAAGACCTGCCCTGCTGTACTCTAATGCTATTTTCAAAACCACTTCTAAATGCAATAGCACAAAGCATAGGATGTGTGCAACACGGTAAGAATGAGGGTGAATGTGATCTGAAGATATAATTATGAACCAAAAGGCAGACAAGATGAACAAGAGGACAAATGTCAGGGAGAGGTCACCAGGACCTCTCAATATGTAAAAACGGTACACGTTCAGTGATCTCCATCACTGCTGGGCAAATCTTGTCCTTCACATCTGGCTCAGGAAATCTTGAATGAATCAGATTCCATTATCAGGTGAAACATCCTTGCTGAGGTCATTTTCAGTAAGAAGGGTAGCACAAGGCTACTATTTAAGAAACCAGAGGGCTGGCATGTAGCTCACCAGAGAGTGCTTACCCAGTATGCCAGAGGCCCTGAAATCAATGTGCAGCATTATAACAAACATAGGGAGAAACAGAAAGAGCTGGAGCTAATGAGCTGTGCTTGAAACATGGATGCTAAAAGAACAAACCCAACTGGGATTCAGGCTCTAACCAGCCAGATGCTTTGAGGAGAGAAGTTACTTCCAGAGAATTAAATATTTTAGAAGTGTATCAACTTTTAGTTCATAGAGTACTTTAAAAATTGCTTAAGTACCACAGTATATTGCTCTTGAAAGACAATCTGCCTATCCCTGCCCAAATTGTTAGAATGTTTTGTTACTAGACCAGCAATACTTCGGTTTAGTATGCTAGCCTGCCATTCCAATGGTGCTACTAGCAGGGACCAAGAAACAGAGAATCCCTAGGAGGCTGGATGGATCATGGATATGCCTGTATACAGGAATGTTTGCCTAAGTAGGTGAGTTCCTACAATTCTTACTTTTCAAATAATGCATTATGGTCCAGGGAGCTAATCTCAAAAGGTCAATCTCATTTTGGAGGGGCTTGGTCTCTTGAAAAGCCATGAATAAGAGGAACTGCAAAGATCAACTTTGCAGTGACTTTTGGGATGACAGTGTGGTGGCCCTAAGGCAATCTGGGGACCCTGTGAACTAGGCCATGTTGTATGATGGTTCTAAGCTTCACTTGATCATGTCGAACGGGGTGAAAGATAAGCACAGATCATGGTGTTATTATGGAAACTGGATGAAATCGTCTAAAACTGTCAATGCCAGAAACAGCATGAAGGGAACACTCAACAAATTCTCATTATAAGCTAATTTTCCAAATTATGCAAATATGCTTGCCAAACAAGGCCTCAAAAATGTTTCTTCTTCTCATCTTGAGATGTAGGAATAGTAGGTACAGTTGAACTGTTTTCGGTCTTCTGAATCAGAGAAGTGCGTCACAGATGGGCAGAAAGTGCTCACTGGTTTTTGGAATGTGAAGCCTGTAAAAAGAACTAGACTGATATCTATAAACCTGGGCACAAATGTCAGGGGCACTTCTATCAGGCTTAGACCTTAGGGTGGAAGGGGTGTATGCAAGAGAGGAAAGCATCTTCTATCTCTGCCAAATAGTGCGACAGAGCTGCTCTGCACCTCGCCAGCTGAAACTGGGTGCCCATGCCCCTTTCTCACTTCTGCAGCAGAACCATTTTTTTTTTTTTTTTTTTTTTGTAGATTTCCTTAACCACTGAGGAGAACAGTAGCTAGGTATGGACCACTAATGAGACTGGGCAGCATGCAAAGACAGCATACTCTAGAGGCTTGCAAATGCAGGGATTTGACAGGATCTTTTAATTTTATATTATGCTAAGGCAGCAGTTCTCAATCTGTGGGTCTCGACCCCTTTGGGGTTGCATAACTGATATTTACATTATGATCCATAACAGTAGCAAAATTACAGTTATGAATTAGCAACTAAATAATTTTATGGTTGGGGTCACCACAACATGAGGAACTGTATTAAAGGGTCGCAGTATGAAGAAGGTTGAGAACCATGTGTTAACAGGGAAAAAAAATCCCTCAGGTATAGGCTAAAGATTATAATTTCATATTCATATAGGTATAGCACAAAGGATGCCTCTCTCTGTTTAAAGATGCCTCTCCTTCATAAGGAGGGTGTCCAGGTTCTGAGACAGTACAGTGTAAATATTATTCCATATGTATAATTTATGTGTCAATGCTTATATTTACAAAGCTATCATGAAGACAGAAATGGGGCCCCCATATTCAAATATTTATAACATTAGGATTTTGATGCCTCTGGTTACTCATATGTTGGGCCAATGCATGACTTTTTCTTAGTATAAAGTGAAGAGACTTCAATTGGAAAGAAGAGATTCAATTTGATACCATAAGACTATAAAGAGAGTGTACTTCTCAATTAAATAGAGGATGTTCACAATATACAAAATCGGCAGCAATATATGAATGGGAAATGCCCAGCACCATTGGTGTTCAATGTGTATCTGCTGATTCCAAAGTGAAATTCATGATAATATGCTTTAATAACCCTGTAGAAAGATGTTAAGAAAACACGACATCTTTTTAAAAGTTGGCATTTGTGTCTAAAACAGAAGGTATAGGTGGTCTCTGCAACTACCAAGGACCTTACATTTATTCTGAGTGTTTACTGGCTTGCACAGTCTTCTGGATTTAACAGCTCCATGTTAAAAATAAGATAGTTCTGTTCATCAAAGTGGGAGAAAGGCTAGCCTAGGCATCACAGGAAAAAAAAACCACTGGGAATAAACTTTCTGAGCTGAACGCCACTAATTAGTAAGGTTGAATTTTTCAGACATTACTTCTAACATAATCTCCATGGCCTGTGCCTGAGGACAGCCTTCCTACTCAGCATGAGCAGAGACTGTGATCTTGTGGGAAACCCCCACCATTAGAGAGAAAAGAACAGTCACTGTCCACATAGGTGGGGACCACCAGGGTCCACCTCAGGCCAGGCTTCTTTAAATTCCTGAAGGACACCAACTGTTTTTTTGGTTTTCAACTTGACCAAAGGCTTTGGGGGTGAAGCCCAGGCAGCAGCTCCATGCAGAGGGGCAAGAAGGGAGGCGTTTCGTCTTCTCACGTACCGTATACATACAGCATGTAGTCCGAATGAGCTTTCCCCACTATGTTAGAAGCCTCACAACGGTAAGTACCGTTATCTGTTTTGTTTAGGTTATTGATGAACAGGTTTGGCCCGGACAGTACGGCATGTTGAGGCATTTCGTCATCGACTCTCACCCAAGTTACCATCACAGGCCTGCAGAGCAAAGGCAAGAAAGACAGGGTCATTCCCCACTCAGGTAATTGTATCCAGTTTCTCACCCGTGCAGCCAACTAATCACATGCGGGGCGGGGAAGTTAACCGGACCCACTGAAGAAATGTGAAGTTCATAGAATGAAGATCATGCAATGGCCAAACGTATGCTTGGAATATTATTTTAAAAAACATAATCAGGTGTTTAGAAATCTTCAAGACTTGGTAAGTGCGAGTTTTAGTTCCAATTCATCTTCAGTAAGTGAGCAAATAACTCAACGTGCCCAACTCACATGCCCTGCTGTGTGGTTTCACACCAATTCAGCCAGGACAGAGCTCACACATTGTTAATCATCTCATTAATTAGAGAGGGAAAAAAAGCAAGGTCTTGGCTAGTGGTGCATGCAACAACCTAATGGTTACTAATATACCAAATGTTTGCTTGCTCAGAAGCCGCTTGGGAGTTATAAATGGACCTTGACATCTGAGCAGCCCTCCTCATCTCCCTCCCTTTCTCTGATGGGCACTGACCATGCTGGCTCTACCACTAGGCTATATCAACAGTCTTCCTTAATTGCCATTGGCTCTCAAGGTTGCCCTAGCTGGTCCAGAACTTGGGTGTGTAGACCAGGCTGCCCTTGAAATGGCAGTGAGTTTCCTGACTCTGCTTCCAGAGTAGCTGGGATTACAGACCTGTGCCATCAGCCTGGGCTTCAACAGAGCTTTACGTTGATCTGTTTTTGGAAAAGCTACCTTTGATTCTGGAAAGATGCAATCACTTCCTCTCTCTTTAGTCTGACTCTCCCCACCTGGGATGCCACTTGGATGGCCCTGTCCACCTTGTCTATCTGCCCCTGATCAGTAATTGGCCCCCTGTATTGGCTCCTCTAGACCCAGATATGGCTGGACCTTCCCCATGAGTGAATTTGGTTCTTGAATTAATGACGAAAGAACATATATCAATGTAGACTCTTTAGGTCCAACAAGGGAATTTGCTTATCAAAAATACGTTTTAGTGACTTAAAATAAATACCACACATATCTTAAGATAGCCATTAAGGAAAAGCAAATTTGACAAGATGCTCTGGAGAGAAGCGTGCATAGACACCAACTGCCCTTCACTCACTGAACTTGAAATCTGTGTTCTTCAAGGTGGTTCTTTCATGCTCCTAAGAAACCAAGTGCATATCTAAGAGTGTATCTGAAAACATGTTCTTTTGTGTAGTGTGTGTGATGTTGGAGACGGTACTCAGGGCCTCAGGAGTTGGGCAAGCACATACCCCCGGTTGTACCGTTAGTCCCCAACTTCTATTTGAAAGGAAGGATGACACGGGTTGGGTTTGAACATACAAGCAATTTTCTTTCAGTCCCTACCACTACCTCTAAGGAGCAGTGACATGCGCAGACACCCAGGCATAAATGACGAACGGATACTCAAGTTAGGCCTGCCAAGTAGCATTCCAATGTTCAAATGGGATGTGAAGTTGCAATTTTTCTTTAATTACACGTGGTTTGTCATCACAATGCAGTAAATTATTTAAAAGTTAGTACTGCATATGTCCTCCTTGTAGGCAGTAGCAAATGGGGCTGCCTGGCAATCAGACCTCACGCCCTGCTGCTTGACAGTTGAAACAATCAGTGGGGGTAAGCACTGAGAATATTCACAATATATAATGGCAAGTTAAATTACCATTTTTATTGTATGCAATTTCTTGAGAAAATAAATAGGTAATATGCAAGGAGGGATTGCTACAGAGTAATGCCTGCTTGCTCACACAACCACATACCCTTTCCAATTTGAGAGGAACAAACCAATACCCTCTCTGGCAAAAATGTCCTGAAGGAAACATGTAATTTACTGTCCCTGTGGTACATGCAATCGAACACAGTACCTTCTTCAGGAGAAAAAAAATACAGAAACAAAATACAGGTTAGCAAGCCCAACAGTACAAATGTAACTGATGTGGTTGAAATACAGGTGCTGTCAACAGTCAGAGGCCCATGAGAAGTGTTTTCCCTTGGTCCATGGGGTTGTTTGGGAGACAAGGGAAACTGCTAATTAGGGCATAAGTCACTTTATAAAAGGAAAGATCTGAATCTTTTTGAAGGGCTTAAAAGAGAAAAAGACTGCTTTGTCAAAGCTGGGATCAAATAACCCAACAGCACCAGAAAAGAAGCAAAAAAGAACCAGATCCCCCTTCCTCTAAAGGTCATCTTTATAACTACCTCCTCAGGCAGAGGGGAGGCTAACTAGCCCATGTATACAGGGCGGTGGAAGAAGGAGAAGGGACTAGCTTGCAATAGCCAGGCTCCTCCCTAACACAGTGTCCTCTTGGCTCCTTAACTAGCACAGGGTGAGCTCTCTCCGAGGATGTGGAAGGAAGTACTGTTAAGATGCTCCTAGGTCTCCACAGGAAAATTGTGAAGATACTGCTTACCCGAACTGAGGGGACAGAAGAAATCATGCCACAGGGACAGCAGAGGGAGCTCATTGCTGCTTTTCCCATTAAGTACTGCTCAAAGTTTTAGTGCCCTTAATCCCAACTTGACCTGTCCTTCCATTTTATGATTCAGTGGACTGCGCTGCTTTTGTTTGTTTTATCCTCTCAAAGAGTTAAAACCACTTTATTTTACTAGAAAGATGAAAAGCTGCTCCCTTCTTCCTTCTGCTCTCAGTAAACTCTGAGATATCTGCAGTAGCACAGCCTCAAGGCTTGTTTGCCATGTTAGTGGTGATCCACACCACTCTTCTGATTCATGCTGGATTATTGTGCAGAGGTAAACAGAGCCTTTCCATCACCCTCCTCAGCAACATGAGAGTCTGTCAGCTCTCCCCTCCTCCTCCTGGGCAGCGACAGTCACATTCTCCTTGAGGACAGTATCTCTCCCCACTTACAAAGCTGCTTCTCAGTCAAGTACAGCTCTTTCCTTGGAAGCATTTTTTTTTTTTTTTTTTTTTTTTTTTTTTGTCTACATCTGGCCCTAAACATCTTCCAGCTTGGCAAGAACACCATTGTTAGCGGACATTCTATTGCATTGAGAGTATACTGACATTTTAAATGATTTTTATTTCTGTGTACCCATGTGTGTCTTTGTGTGTGTGCACGTGTAGGTGGGTATCTGTGGAGGCCAGAAGAGGGTGCTGGGACCCTGGAGCTGGAGGGATTTGCCACCAGATATGGATGCTGGGAACCAAACTTGGATCCTCTGCACTAGCAGTGGGAGCTCTTAACTGCTGAGCCATCTTTCCAGCCCCAGTATGTTGAAATTTTATGTAAGAGAAAATAGCCCTGACCAGCCTGTTGACAACCATAAAATAGAATTTGCCAGGATTTCAGCTTCCGCTGGCATTTTCCTCCCATCCTGACCATTGAGAATCAGGTATTTATTTCCCTCTCATTGAATATTCTTTGTTTTTTGAAAAATCATCCATCCTTTTTACAGCAGGAGACAGGTGACAGGCCAATGAGTTGGGAATGCACAGCTTCATGTTGTGACATTTACCGCTCATGACCCTCTGCCAACGTTAGCCTTCAGAACTTACTGGGGTTTCCCGATGGCTTCACACGTCAACTCAAGCGCATCCCCTTCCCGGGTCAGGCCTTGTAGAGGGTAAGTCATCTGGATATGCACTTGTGGCTTATCTGTGTGACAATGACACAAAGTGTGATGTTTAGCAAACAATAGCACCAGGTAGATGAGACCTGCATACTGCCACAAACCCCATACGGCCAGTACTTACTCTCTTCCCATCCATGTGCCTTCAGCAACATCCTTCTAATTAGTTAGTAATCCTGGCATTTGTTCAAATTAAATTGACTAATAACTCTAAGGAGTGAACCTTGAATAGATAAGAGACTCATAAGCCAACTGTGCCACATCAAACAATCCCTGTGAAATACATTTTGTTACATTGAACTTTATCTCTAAACTCAGTCAAGCTAAGGGAAACTCATTTGCCTTCATGCTGAGGTGAAGCTGCAGATATTTGTGGTGCTCAGAATTGATACATTTTATCGTATATCACATAACACCATGTGACAATGTGTTTTGACACTGCATATTAACAAGTTGTCTCTTCTATGCTCTTGCTATCAAATTGTTTCCTGAATTCCACTCAAACAGCTTTATGAAGGAAAGATGTGGAGAGATGGGTGGCCCAAAATGAAACCATCCTGATGTAAACATAGAAGAGGAAAAGGGGACTGACATTCACCCGGAGCCCATTATCTGAGGAAACATTCCCCGTGATGGAATAAGCAAGAGTTTTAGGGATGACAACTTTGGTACCCATAAACGACACAGCTAGTTGGAGGGCACAGAGACAATATAATACCAGATAGCCCTACAGACTGAAGAGTGGGGCAGAGTTCTGATTCTAAAGTACATTTCTCAATGGCAGTCCATAATTAAAGCTGAGTATAGCTTTCTAATTCAATCGTGCATTCAGGAAAGTGACACAAGTTAACAGTGGCTTAAAGCTGAGACTGCTGGGGAGATGGCATGTGGGTATCAGAGATGAATGATGGGGGTTCAGGGACTAAGGCAGGAAAGCAGAAGTAGTTACAATCAGCATGGCTAGATGTACAAAGACATTTATAAATAGAACCTGAGTGGAATCAGATATTTTCCTACGCTTCTCATTGAATTCTGTGGCTCTGTAAATGTGTGTTTTTGGAAACAGACCCAAGAGTAATAAGTGTGAGAGGGCAAGACATCAGTTGGCTGAAAGGTCAAAACAATTACCATAGCTTTACTTTCCCACACAATCACAGCACCTAAACAACAGCCCTTTGGCCTTTTACAAGTAGTGGTGAGCTCATTAGTATTCATCCTATAGAATAAGAGAGAAGACAGAACTATGGCCGGGCTCCGCCAACCTCACCCCCCCCCCCCCCAGCTATGGACGCCACGCAGGGGAGTCATCACCCAGGACAGCTGTTGTCGGATGAATCTTTAGTCTCGATCCCATCACATACCCTCCCAGGTCATTATGGTCCTTTTAAGAGAGCCCCCTTGAACACCCACCAGTGTGCACTGCCCACTGGGAATTGGTAGTACTTTCTGAGGAGCAATGTCACTTGTCAGAGGACATAAAGCTGACAAAAGCTCCAGATGGCCACTGCAAGTCACACAGTCCCTCCCTTGGACTTACTGGCAAAGCAAAATGGTAAGGATCCTGATAAATGTTATTAGAGAAAGGCAGAAATATTTGCATAGAATAAACAGGGTGACCTTGAACTAGCATTGCTCTGGGGCTGAAGCAAGGGCTCTTGGGCACCCACTTTTAGATCCTATCTTAGACTAAACAGAACCTTGAGGTGTACTGTATGTCTATTATTTTTAATGATACAAGTTCTTCTGCCTGAAATACAGCTATTTGATGAAATCTGTTTTTTAAAAACAAAAACAAATGGGAGGTTATGACATACAGATAAGCTGTCTAATAGTTCACACCGAGAAACCTAACAGCACCCAAGAAATCTTGCTTAGAGGACTTCTGACATAACAAGAGAGCCCCAAATCTAGGCAGCAGCATAACATCTGCTTATAGGTTGATCTGTGAGCCACAAGAGCTAGGTATTTTCATGCACTGCTGACTTCAGCCTGCTAGTTAAGGAGAACAGAATGGCTGCTGATCTGCACTGGCTGCCTGAGCTTGCCAAAGCATGCTTGTTGGTCTCCTGGTCTACGCTTGCTGGTTTATGCCGGCTGCTGTGTGCTTGCTGAAGCATGCTTGTTGGTCTGCAGTTGCTGGTCTACACTGGGTGGTCTGTCTTACTAGTATGTGCTTGCCGGTCGGTGTGCAAAATTTCTGTTGCTTCCTACTCTGTGTAATTTACAAGCAAACAGCAAGTGTGTATTTTCAGGACAGTGTACTCCGTCCAGGTCATCCCATGTTCAACTTCCACTAATAATAGAGTGTGGCAACGTCTAACCCACCCCGCCTCTTTGATACCATTAAGTTTGTTTTAAACTTTTGTTGTTTTAACACATGTTCCAATGAGCTGTTTACCAGTTGTCAATCACACACATAAATCAGAAAGAGCAGCTGAAGGACTTGCCATGACTGAAATTTGTATTTGAAGCCCCAAAAACTACACCCTGAGGAGCTCTGATCACTGCTTTTCTCAACGAATAGTCCAGGTACCTGGAGAAGCTTCTACCATGTTCGGTATGGACACAGCTGCCAGTTACCCCAACGGCTGGCAGAAAAAGCTCACATCATTGACACACACAGTATTTATGGGCATATCATCTGAGCAGGGGCAGCTGAGCTATCTTTACACCCTATAAACCAAACAGAAGGACTGAGCACCAAGACCTGTCCCTGAGGTGACAGGAAACTTAAAGGCAAATTTTATTCCCCTTCCTATGTCCTAACTGAGGAACTTAAGACTTTTCAACAGGTGGGACAGCAACATGGGGATTTCAGTAATGCCTCAAGGAATCAGGGGCATTAAATTGCCCCCCAAAAGACCCTGGCTACAACAGAGACATGTGAAAATATCAAACTATCCAGATGGCTGATTGAAGAGCCAGAGCTTATCATTCATCTTTTAATTACATACATAAATCAAATGTTATAACTCACCAAATCTTTTCTGAAACAGAACCAGACTCCAAGATTTATCTTTAAGTAATGAGGTAAAGCCTTGCACAATTTCTGGGGGAATCATTTTACGCCTCGGTTGGTGTCATTAGGCACAAGGCTAAAAGCCAGATGACACTTTCTACCCGGGCAGTAACTGTCCAGCAACATATTGCTCAGAATGGCTTAATGTCATTATAAAATGGAACTGCTATATAAAAGTAAGAAAAACAGTTGGGCCTGTGCACTTAAGGGGCATTGCACTCATAGAGATGGCATCAGCAACAGCCAATCAATTAGGTGGAAAGATCTGAGGGCTTCATAATATACTGTAACTCTTTAAGCCCTCTAAAATACACTTAGCAAGACCACTAGAGCTGACAAAATTTGTTCATTAGTCAAAGTTGCACAGAGGGTTAATATACCAGGAGGTCAAAGGGCACACTATAGTAGCAACCAATTAAAAAAAATAATTTTAGGAAGACATTCTGATTTGATGAGACATTCTTTAAATGTACTTTCCTTGCTATAAAGGGGGAAATAAAAAAGAAAACTCTTAAAGAGGTCTGAATGGCGTGCTGGCAGATTACAATTGATTTCATGCCAGTCTGACCTTGCACTACGTTCCGTGATCTTCTTAGAAGATGAAACTCAGGATTCTGTAACCTGTATGTCAACTTCCTATGCAAATGAAAATGCAGTCTCCTCTCTGAAACCCAACACTAGCACATCAGGTCTTTAACTGGGATGCCATCTTTCCCATGGAGCAGAGAGCAGAAGAGCTGAAGCCAGGGGGAGTGTCCTGATGTCTTAGCAGATCTATCCCAGGGGCACCTGCTACTTCCTCTCTTTTTCTTTAAAGTTCTAAGTCAGGGCATGCTAACACCAAATGTTCTTTGACATGCCTACTACAACCAGGGCCAAGGGTTTTGCATGAAAATCTCTACCTATAACTACAAGGACTTGAGTGCAAATCTCCAAGTTCCTTGCTTTATTTCCATCCAATGTTCAGAAACACACTGGGTGTGGGATTTGACGCCCATGGATCATGGGCTCACTTTTCTAGTCCTCCCAGGGAGAACTCAGCAGCACCCATATTGCTGCTACCAGCATGGCTAGGAGAGGGTCTGGGTCAGGCCCTGTGCACTCAAGCTTGCAGGAAGCAGTGACTGGAGGAGAGTCTGTCAATCATGGAGGATTACTGCAGTTTGGAGTAGAACAACAATGCCAAGATTAACCAGAGATTTGGTTCGTATTAGAAGCTGTTTGAGCTCAAAGCAAAAATCAGGCCCTACAATGCGGTTGTTTAAACTGCTGGGGGAGACAGCTTTGTAAGGAGAAGAGGGCACTGCGGGGCACAAAGGGAGACCGCACCTGGCTGGGGACCGGTCCACAGAGCTCCCAGAGAAGGGAAAAAGGACAGCTTGTAAAACACTTGCTTTTCTACTGTCCTAAGGCACTCTCGACTAATTTTCAGGGCTGGTTGTTTGCTCTCATGGTGAAACAACCTCCTACAAGTATGGTACAAACTGCAGCACTTAAAATTATACTCCCTACCTGTAATCACAGCAGCTGGGAGGCTGAGGCAGGAGGATTTCCATGAGTTGGAGGTCAGCCTGAGTTACACAGAGTGACTTCTAGAAAAGCCTAGGTTATTGAGTGAGATATTTGCCTCAAAACAAAAGGAAAAGAAAAGAAAAGAAAAGAAAAGAAAAGAAAAGAAAAGAAAAGAAAAGAAAAGAAAAGGCAGATTAAAGCAATCAATTACACGTTTTGAGGAGGGATGAGCGATAATAGATTAAGAGGAGAATGAAATAACCCTGCTACGGGCAGGGTGGGAACCGAGGGCACTAGCAACACAGGACAACGTCACTTCCTCCTGTAGGATGCACCAGTTTTTTTGTTTGTTTGTTTGTTTTTGTGCTTGTTAAAATTACTGCTCACTCAACAGAACCCAGTTTTACTCCATGCCCTTGAGGAACATCATTCTGTTGACAATGGGGTCCATACTCACAGAGTGCTTGCTTCCCCATATCGTTGAGGAAATATTTAGGATCAGAAGAAAGTATTACTGAAGAGTGCTATTCTTTGAGAAGAGAGGGCTTTTGTTTGGGTGCCTCCATGTACATCTGTACACCATGTGTGTGCCTGGTGCCTACAAAAGGGTGTTTGCTGGGTCTCCTGGACTGGAGTTACTAATGGTTGTGAGCTGCCATGTGGGTGCTGGGAACCAAACTCAGGTCCTTTGGAACAGAAGTCAGTGCTTTTAACCCCTAGCTATCTCTGCAGCCCTCTTGTCTTGTTTTTATTTTTTCTTTCTTTCTTCTTTTTTTTTTTTTTCTTCTTTTTCGAGACAGGGTTTCTCTGTGTAGTTTTAC
Organism: Peromyscus eremicus; assembly: GCF_949786415.1. Lineage (NCBI taxonomy): Eukaryota > Metazoa > Chordata > Mammalia > Rodentia > Cricetidae > Peromyscus > Peromyscus eremicus. The sequence continues at coordinate 42,297,207 of NC_081422.1, read as the reverse complement.
TGCCTGTCCTGGATCTCGCTCTGTAGACCAGGCTGGCCTCCAACTCACAGAGATCTACCTGGCTCTGCCTCCCGGGTGCTGAGATTAAAGGCGTGTACCACTGCCCCCCTGCTTGTCTTGTTTTTAAATGTCAGGCAACTACAAAGGTGTCAGCATCTGGCACACAGGAAACATCTGGCAATGTATCTGTAGAAGAGGTGAACAATGCAGGAGGACATTAGAAAGCTGAGAAGCGTTAGGTCAGGGCTTCTCTTCCTAGCTCTACCACAGACTAAAATAATAGTAACAACAGTAATAATAAACCAGACAGGAGATAATAAACCATATAGTAAACAGTATGAATAAACCATCTTAGACCTCCAAAATAAATCTGTGGGTTTGTTTTGAAGGTCAAGCCAGTTCCCCAAATTTGAGGATCAGCCCAGGTATTCTGGCTGATGAATCTGAATTTCATGGCACTGTTACCTGGCATCTCTGGCATCTTTGGGGACACCATAAGGGGTTTTGTTTGACTATTCTTTTTACATTTTACAGGCCAGTGTCATGATCATTTAACCTTTCACAGGATCACAACTTGACCCCGAGTTAAAAACCTTTAAGCAAAGAGTGTACATTGGGCGGGTTTCACTATGTAAGTACCTGATGTCCACACCACACCACAGCCATCTTTATCAGCACAGCTCAGTGGCAGCAGCATTGGCTTGTTTCTGGAGGGGAACTACAGAAGGCCTTTCCCTTAGAGATCCTTCACACCTTGCCCAACCCTCACCTCGCCCTCATCTTGAATGCTGTCACTAGCTTCCTGCTTGCCTTGGTCCTGTGGACGGTACCACTCACAGTCCACAGGAAACTCCAGGAACTCGGAGCTGTCCCTGCTAGATTACAAATGGTGCTTCAGTCAGGGTCTCTCTGCCTTGATGATTTCTCATAAGGAATAATAATCACTGACATGGTCAGGCGGTGGTGGTGCACACCTTTAATCCTAGTACTCGGGAGGCAGAGGCAGGCAGATCTCTGTGAATTCAAGGCCAACCTGGGCTACAGAGTGAGTTCCAGGAAAGGCACCAATGCTACACAGAGAAACCCTGTCTCAAAAAACAAAAACAAACACCAACCAACCAAACAAAATCACTGACATAACCTCTCTGGAACCCAGCTCACTGATACACATATTGGATCCTGTTGGATACAGTCTAGAGATAGCAGCAACAGGTCCAATCTGAGGCACAGCTGTTTTGACTTGAAGACTACAACCTGGGAGCAGGATTAACCTGGGAGAGTGGGGGTAGAGCCGAGCAGCTGCTCTGGGAAGTTTAATCCTCCAGTCCAAACAGGAAAGATTTTCCAACTTCCAGGTTTTTCATCCTCCATCACCACAGGGTGCTATCAATATCACAGAAACATTCATTTTGTCACAGATAAAGAACAAATTTTGATCATCCCCTCAATGCCCAATTTTCCTCCAGTTGAGGGAATGGGGAAAAAAAATTCCAAAAACCAAAAACCACCCATCCTTCTCTAGACCATGGATGGATGGGAATATGGATTTATAAAATAGCTGCCTACATCCAGTCAATAAAACTCATTTTCAGAATGATGCCCACATACACGATGAACTGTCAGGTGAGAACTGGGCAGGGGAGGGGCTCCTATACCAGCTTCTAGCTTCGTTTCATTTTCTCTTTCTAGACTCAGCTCTTAATTTGTTTCTCTTTTTACAAATGCACACATGCACAAAACCTGAACAAAATGAGGATGTCTTACAAAACATTCTACAGAGCAAGACTACGGCAGGGGAGATGAAAGCCAGCAGCACTCACTCTGGCTCCCGCTCTCTCGTGCGGCCAGAGCAGGGCTTTCTTCCCTTTTCACAGCGCTCTGAATTCCATACTGAGGGTCACAGCTTCCTTTTGAATTCCCAGTTTATGTCGCAATGTGTTGCCACCTTGATGCTATTTAGACAGTTTTCTTTTAGCACGCAGACAGTGAACGGGTCTCGTTTAAACAGGCTGTTATTCGACAAGGGTGCACTCCCTCAGATCTGATGCTCAATAACCCTGCTACGACCGTATGACACTCTAATCAACCATGGTGTAAGTCTGGGCAACACACCTACACAGAGTTTGCAAGATGGGGGAGGGAAAAAAGGTGCAGAAAGACTTTAGGGTCATATAGCTCAGCATATTTAAAAGGCACAACTGTTCTCTGCACAACATCTAAGAAAGCAGAGCTCTGAATTCCACCTTGCCAACATAATTATTTTCTGTTTTAAACATTTAGCTGCATGCTGCTATACTCTTGCTGGGTCTCAGAATGAAAGCTAGCAAACTAGGAGCCCTACTGTATGGTCTTCATTCCCAGCAATGTTCCTATGAGAAAACCTTATTAATGAGCTTGCAAACGAGCACCCAACAGGGAAATGTCACAAACAAGAGCGGCTAATGCCCCAGAAAATCAAATAACTGAACACTTGGCTGATTGTGGTGCCTTTCATATTTATAATAAAAAAGAGGAAGGGGGGCTTTAATTCACTGATTCTGGAGGGGTCAACACCTTGCTGAACAAAACAACTCATTTATTTATGTTCAGAAATCTCCAGATGATAAATTACATTGATGTTAATCACTTCAATGCATACTACACAATTAATATCTGTACTCACCAAAATTTAAGGGTTATTAAAAGTATGACAGCATACACATCTGGCTGATTTTTCACATAATTGGGCACAACAATTTCTCCTGGTACCACAAATAGAGGTACTAACAAACAAACACTACAAAATACTGGTTCAATTAATTAGGACTTGAATCCATAAGACAAAAGCAATGCCAAGCTGTAGTTCAAACCTTGTCCACTATGCTACATAGAGACACTTAGCTTAAGAGGAGAGTACTTCACTACTTTTCTTTTTATTTCAGCTCCTTCCTCTGTCATCCTTCAAGTCAGATATTCAATGGCACAGAGTGAAGGTTGTCATTTCATTTTCCTGTGAACGTCATTTGTAAAACAGGACCTAACTTGTACGGAATTCTACCATCAGTCACTTAGTCCTGCTCATGTCCTGGTTGACGTTCATTTATCTTAGATGGGGCAGAGGGGTCATCCCACAAACCTTCATTGTCCAAAACTGGCCAAGATGAAAGCAACCGGGGATACTTAACAATATGCAGATTTACTTGCTCCGCGCAGGTCTTATCTACTTGGGGTAGAATATAAGGACTGTGAAGGGATTCAGTAACTACCTAGTAACTGGTAACTAACTGTTGATCCCTGATGATAGTCTGAAGAAATCTTAGCTTACAAAGGAGAGATCATTAAAAAAAAATGGTGTATTTAAAATTTTTATATGTGAACATATAATAAATAAAATATATGACATATTTTTACAGGTATTAATACACAGATCTGTTAAGCTAAAGCAATAAAGTGGAAAATAGGTCTTATCAACAGTTGAAGAAATTAGCAAAACTCTAATGGGTAAATGAACTCTTTATATTACAAGCAAAATGTGGTGACTGATTTTATTCCCTTCCCAGGTTTATTGCTATCAAAGGACTTTTTAGGGGTCAGTAACCCCATAAGGGTGGTAACTTCAGGGATTTGAATCAATTTAAAAATAGAGGGGGGAGAAGTGTACTGTTATTCCATGTGGGTGTCCACAAGAGTTCAGTGTCTACACAGACTGTTATTGGAGCAACTGTTCTCAGAATCCTGTCCCTTTTCTCCAGGGCATCAAGATGCCTGTCTGCAGAGACTGCAGTACTGCTAAGAAAGAATAAAGCCGTGCTGGCCCACTGGTTAACAGCTGGGACTTAGGGTCTAGAGCACCTGAGCCTCAGACTCGGAGACAGGAGTCCTTTGGTATGGAAGAGCTACTGGTGTTTAAGCAGACTCAAGTTGGTTGGGAATGATGCAGAAAACCCCAACTATGTTTGAAGATACTGAAGACTTCTGGGCTGATGTCATGAGGGTCAACACAGCTCTGGGAATGGAATGATACTCATTGACTGAAGAGCCAGGTGACTTTCTTAAGTTCGCAGAGCCTTAACTAAGATTACAAACCAGATCCCAAAGTCCCTTTCAGAATTACATAAAGCTCTGTAATTCTTAACCTTCCTTTTTACAAGATGTTTTTTCACCTACATATATAGTTTTTAAAAAGCATCAAGAATATATTGTTTATATAACTTAAGTTGAGGGAGGAAGAGAGTTGACTACAAAAGGCTGCCATGGTAAAGGTTTGAAATGATCAGTAGCTGCAAACTCATTTTTGAAGGTGTTGCAGTCACTTTCCTGAAGGGAGGAGCCCACAGTACTTTGTTAGATTGGAGCCAAATGGATTCGGATACAGAGCTGTATTCATTTTCTTGGAAGGACAAATCCCTCTTGAATCTATAGAAAATGAAAACAAGGCTAGGAATCATTATCACATTTTCCAGGGGTAGGAGGTGTACTGCTTGAAATATTCTGTATTTGGCAGTGAGTGTAATTTTGTAGGTGGGAGGGGCTACACTCTATTTAAAAGATACTCCGGGAAACTACTTAAAGGGTTTAGGGGTGGAAACTGGGTGGATATCCACTCAGGACTCACAAAGGAGCTAATGTATTATTAAAGCTAATGGGCCCCTACAAGGAACGTTAATGGATATTAAGTTTGCTTAAATGAATTACATATTAACAAAGTCACAAGAAATCTAGTATCTGCCAATTTAGATAATATCTGATCATTTCTGTTTTCCCATTATAGGGACATTACACCACAATAGTTTTAGTGATATGAAAATTATAAGCATGATGCTCATAATGAAGCTATATAATGAAGCAGAGGAAATGAATTAACAAGAAAAACCTGCATTCTCTAATGTAAATTGAGCCATGCTCGTATGGTAAGACGAGGTTGGGACAAGATGGTTTCTTATGAGCAAGTTCATAACTCCCCTTATATCTTGTACTACTGGGACAATTTAAACAGATAATAAGGAATGTATCAGCTAAAAAATGGCTTCCTAAGTCAAATCCAAACCCCAAGAACCTGTGAATATGGTCTAATTTGGAAAAAGAATTTCTGTATATGTAATCTTAAGTATCTCAAGATGAGACTACTCTGGATTATCTGGGTAGACGATAAATTCAGTGACAGTGTGTCCCTATAGGGCACACAAAGAGGAAACCACACCCTGAGAGATGGCTGTGGCTATAAAGCCCTAAGCTGTTGGGGGAACTCCCAGAGTACCTGCCCTGGAAGAAGCAGGAAAGGACCTTCTCTAAAGCCTCTGAAGGGAAGGCGGTCCAACTGAGACCTTGATTTTGATCCTTCGGCACCTAGAATTGTGAATGAATTTCTGCGGTTTTAGGCCAGGTCTGTGGGGCTGTCACTTTTTTCCAGTGGCCTTGGGACACGAACTCAAGAATTCCCAGAGCTGCTAATGTATTTCTTCCATCAGATCTCTAATCACTGCTCTCCCCCAAAACCCTCGAGAAACTGTCCACTACACACATTCCACTGTATCCTGGGACTTTCCAGAGAACAGACTATGGAAAAAGTCTTTTGAGGAAAAGTGAGAGAAGATGGCAACTTGGTCACAACCTTGGTTGGAGCATGGCTTTGGACAGAAAGAAGCATGCCCACCCCCTAACCCCCACCCTGTATCTAAAGCAAAAGGATTTGGAGAAGAATCTCTTTGGTTTATAGGGAATGGTTAGGGACAGTCTCACTCACTACAGCGTGGCATTATGGATGAAGCCATCACAACATGGAGCCAGTCCAAAGAGTTTAACTTTCAACTCTTCATTCTAACTAAGGCTAAATAGAAGAGAACATGTAATTTAGAACCAAATGTTGGTATGAAACGGAAATAAAAACATAAATATCCAGTGTCTCTGATGGATTAGAAGAGGAAGGAGAATCACTTGACTTAGTTGGCCTAGGAATGACGACAGTCAACAGTGAAAGAAGCTGATTTTAAGTCATATGCTAAAGCAGATTGGCATTATTTTAGCTTCACGTTAGAGTTAGCTGTAATATCTTCACATTCTCATTGGCACTTGATAATAGAGTAGCATTTCAGCAAAATGATTCTTAGATTATCTACCAAGACAACACCATCGACACCATGTAAAATATATATATATATATATATATATATATATATATATATATATATATATATATGCTTCCAATGAACGACTTCTGAGGAGCTTTTAAGCACTGGCCTCAAAACAAGATGCTTGGCTACTCACACTGCACTTCTAGATAGCGCTGGGTCTGCAGGTTTCCAGTGACTGCAGGGTGCTCCACCTGACAGATCACTGGGACCCCGTCATCCTCCTTGTGCACCTTCAGCATCAGCTGACTGGTCACAGTGTACATGTCCGACCACTCTTCCACCTCCGATTTGCCTGCGGGAGACAACATATATCAAGCTCATCTCCCCAAGCCCAACAGTGTTATTTACCTAACATGATGGTAGTGCTGTGTTGCTGGTCATGGCAACCTGTGGCTAGGGACCCCATAAAATGATTATTTCCTTAGTTTCTTTCTTTTCAGCCTTGTATAACAGTATTTCAAATATATTCAAAACCTAAATAATAACATTATTTTTATTCAAATATATTATGTATATTTCTTCTATCTTTGAACTTCCTGCCAAGTCAATTGTGAATTCAACCATTTTGACATCTGGCTGCTTGTGGTATTGGGAAGAGGAAGGAAAAAGCTTTGCACCCCTACAACCATCTGAACTTCAAATATCTATAAGGCTGTCATGCTTCTGAAAAATCCCAGGGCATCATCCAAATCCCCTAAGCAATTCAATCAGCAGCAGAGATATAAACAACCCCCTTTGCCCACCCCCATCATCAACAATTAAGAGGGAAAGTAACTAAATGGATTTACATAATTGAAATTGTAATTGAAATGTTTAAACTCAGAGACTTCTGGAAGACCACAAAAAGTGCAGTGGCAGTGGGCTAGAGCAAAGTAAGATATAGGGCTTTGGGCCAGATGGGAGACACGTCCAAGAACACCCAGAGAAGGAGGGAGGAGGTTTCCGGAGGGAATGAATAGGCCTAGGCAGTCCCTTCCTGAACCCAGCGCTCCCAGGAGCACGGCACACCATTAACTTTCTTTGAATGTTTTGTACTTATCGGTCCACATTTAATGGCTCAATTCACTTAGACAGAGGGGAAATGAGAAACTCCTTCCTTCTAAAACCATACTTAGGAAATAGGAGATTTAAACAGAACAAGCTTTTGGAAACTTGCTGCTCTCTACAGAATTCTCTGTTTCTGGATATAGATTTCCATATCACCTTTCTAAAAGGGCTATTTTCTTCCTTGCATTCTTTCTTTATTTAATGAGTGCACTTACTCTGTCTCAGGGGCTTCCCTAATGCTTTGTAAATATTCACTCATTTCATCTTCATAATAATACCCTATAATTATTGTTCCTATTTCACAGGAAACTGAGGCACAGAGCTAGTATTTCTGTTATACAGAGGTGAGCTCCAGGGTCCTTTGTTCAGGTGCTACTTTCAGGGCAAGCTAAAAAGGAGAGAGACAAATGCTGACAGGCATGAGAGACAGGAGAAGCAATAGAAATTGGTCAAATAGGAGCAGGGCTATAGAAACTGCCTGTAGTGTCACCCCAAAATCAGAGACTTTGCAAAAGAATGGGCTGGCAAATCAGGCAACAGAATTACAGGTTCACCAGCAAGGTAGTCCCTGTGAACTCATAATTAACTTAAGCTCTCGGCCCGCAAGGTCACTGCTCTAGCAGGAAAGCACATACCAACCAACAGCTGAGGCTGCGGTGCATGGCAGAATGACTTGGGATTTAAAAAAAACGCGTAAATGAAAATGTGGGGTTCTGAACCATTAAGTCACGACAGAGCAGAGGATAACAGCAATGACACTTGAGGTACAGACAGAGACAGCCACGGATTGTGGGATATCCCCAGCACAAGCTCCTCCTGGTATGAAGAGCTTGAGTTTACAGGTTTGGTTCCTCACCAACTCTCAAACCACAGAGGGAGGCTATGAACGAAAACAATGAAAGCTGTTCTCTTCTGGCCTCAGATGCTTTTGCTAATCGATTAGAAACCGTATCTGGATAAAGACTTTTGTTTGAGGGGCATCTGTTGACAATTCTCACAAAGGCCTACTTGCTAGAGCCGAGTGTCAGCTAACTGCTTCCTGTCTGGGCAGCGTGCACCCTACCTTTCAGTTCCTTGTTCCCTTTGAACCATCTGATGGTGGTGGCTGGCTTGCTGGCCATGGCAGTGCAGTTGACTTCAATCTCCTCCCCTTCAACGGCCGTGTCTTTCTGGATGTCGATCATCAAGTTACGTGGCGGGACTACAAATCAAACACACATATTTTATAAACACAGGACCCGTTTATGGACAGATTCTCCTCCTCACTGGGAATCAGCGTGGCTACTACCAACAAAGAGGCAGACAAGGGACACTGCTGGTGGGATCACATCCTGATGGCAAAATAAACTGCCAGAGGAGGGGAAGAACTAAATAGACGATGTCATGTAAAGTGGATCATACATAATCAGATAATTCAGAATGTCTTTTCTAAATGTATCCTATTTAGTGACCAGTCTCCAATTCCTGAATTATCACCGACCTAAGATTAACAATCCAGGTATTAGTCCTTAGAAAATGGATAAAGAAATAGGTATAAAATCAAGAGGAGTACACACTATTGAAACTAATGTCCTTACCTGGAAGCCCCTGAAAGCAATAATTTTCCTTGAACTCAACCCTTGGATTTCAATCTTCATAGGAAAGACTTCAAAGTCTACTAACAAAGATAAAAAGCTTGAGGCCCCTTAGAAGAATCACTCACCACAAACATGCACAGAAAAAGTATGCTTCAGAACCAGTTACAGTGAACTTGAACTACAGCAATTTATATGAGTGAGGACACTGTCCTCCAGTGGGTGGAGAGTCATTAAAAGAAAGGTTTGGCAATATAGGAAATGCCAGGTATGTGCAGGCATTTACCATACCCCAAATTCCAACGCTCAGATCTTAGAAACCAAAGGTAAACGAGATTCCTAAGTGCTTGAAAGACACTCAGATATCAGAATTAAAACCACTTTTCTATAAGCATATTAAATATCCCTGTAATGAAATAGTCAAAACAGAAGACTTGAGGGCTGACATCCTGAACAGAGTGTGCATGACAGCAGTGATGATGATGACGGGAGTTAAATTTTTGTCTTTTAATGAAACTGAGTTGACAGTGAAACTCCCTATAATGTGCAGTCCTACCTCAAGACTGAGCCTCCTGAAATAAAAATCACTAAGAATACAGAATTCAGTGGTGTGAAACTAAGAATGTGAGCCCTGACCACCATGAATAAGCAAAGACAGGGCTGAGACTTATGATTAATAAGTTTCTCAACTCAGAAGAGAAACAAGAAATTAAATATGTATAAACATGCCATCCTGACCATCAAGTTGAATAATACATCTCTGATACCGCTTCAATAAATTATGGGATTAAACCATGTTATTTGGGATTTCCAACTGTTCCAGTCCAATGTGAAAATTCTGTCCACAGGAAGATTTTCATACTGAATTAGAGCGATTGAAAATTCTTATAGAGAATGATGAAAGAGGAAAAACAAAATGATTTGTTGCATATGTTTCTCAGCAAGATGGTGCACTGTGGAGGCAGGGAGGGGGTAACCGCTGGAGCAGAGGCGCTGTTCTCTGTTCCCCATGTGCAAGGAAAACATCGCGTTTGTTCAAGTGGGTGGGTTGCTAATGTGGTATGGCCCAAAGGAGTAGTTACTCATGGCAAAGAACATTTTAAAAACTTAGCAGAAGACAGTTTAGCATCCAGTTTAAGGGTGTGCACCTGATGGAATTTTTAGAGACACAGAAAGGCAGTGACAAAAACAAAACAAAACTAACAAACAAGCAAACAAACAAACAGGGTGCTTCGGCTGGCTGTGTCCTTTTCATAGTTCGTGCGAATGATACTCAGATGGGTTGCAGATTGCCATTCTGTACATCTAGATAGCATACAGGGAATACACAGACAGTACATACCCAGAATAAGCACATACTTACTACTGGATGGTAGGAATAGCGAAGGGGAAATGCCACTGTTGGATCAAATGTCAGTGGAAACAACTGTCTAAGCCTAAAGAAACTAAGATCTTGGTAAGTGACAGCACAAGAGAAATAAAAAAGATAATGATGGAGGAGTAAAAGGCCACAGCGGGTCCTCACAAACAAACCGAGGCACAGAAAAGACAGTCTCTTGGGGTCTGGATGGAAATGAAAACAGTGAAAAAAAATAGTTCTTGAAATTGATATGCTCGATATTTCCTGATAAGAACTATAATTACTAATATCACTGTCAAGAGAGAGCAATCAGCTAAAACTACTGACAGTGTTGGGATTCCCTCTGAAATGGAGTATTTCTCCCACCTCATGCCTCTGGAAGAAACACCTTGACGGGCATTCAGAATCTAGGATCTTTCTTAATGGGAATAGATACAGGCGTTGCTGGGACTCCACACGGACGACTAAGTCGCAGTGGAACCTGGTATCCATGCCATCTGTTAGTCATGCTTGTGTTCTGGGCATCTTGCTCCCGTTCTCTCCTTTTTTATGGTGTGTCTGAAGACACACCGAGACTCCTCAGCCCAGTCCTCTCATAGCCTCCATCACCTGCTCATTTCTTATCACCCACAAACTATGGCAGGACTATTTCTTTCAGAGCACAGTTTCAAAAGCTTCAGTCCCTGGTCACAGGGCTCTGTGTTTCTGAGCCCCTAGCTGGACAGAACAATACAGGGATGGAGCTTGCGGAGGATGTCATGGCAAATAGGAAGCAAGTAGAACGGACCTAGAGGGGGCCAGGGCAAGAAGATGTAGCCCCAAGGACATGCTTCTCATGGCATGTTTCTTTCAATGAGGCACTGTCTTCCACTTTTTACCTCTCTCACAAGTGCTATCATGTTACAAATCAAATCCAAGGATGAATTCATTGATTAGGTCAGAGACCTCAAGATGTAATCACTTCCCCAAAGCATGCCAGCTGGTGAAAAAGCCCAGGATACATGAAGCCATAAGAGACGAGTCACATTCAAATTGTAACAATCTCCAGTGGCATCTCTTGGTGGAGAGCCTTTACTGCCTTCATTTGGTCCTAAAGATGGCATCTGACCCTCCCACATCAACAACAGTGTCTGCTAAATCAAAGCAGGGATATCCAGAAAGACAGGTGTACATAGGACAGGAAAATCCACAAATAGCACCTTTAGGCTTTGGGGTCTGAGAGCTTGACAGGCGTTAAGGTTTGTATCTGACGTTTCCCTTTGGGTCTTAGCTTTCTTCCTTCTCCCTCTGTTGTCACAGACACACTCTATGTCCCTATTACGTGCAGAGCAATCTCAGTAATCTGATTCCCCGATTACCTTCCTGTACTGCTGGCATCTTCTTTACCTTAAGCCAAAGGGAAAGTGTAGAAACTCCAAAAGCTGGAAAATACACCCCGTGTAAAAAACAATGGACTTACACATTGCTGAGGTCGTCATTTTGAGAAATAGCTCAATGATTTTCCCCAAGCCCATAAACAGTTTTCTCAAGGTTGAGATCAGTATTGCTCCTCCTTTGCTGAGATCAGAAGAAAGAGGCAAGTGGGGTGGGAGTTGTCGGGTTACAAGTATAAGGTTTGAGGATGAGTTACATTTTGGATGCTATAAAGACACTTCTCCCAGACTCTTTCCCCTATGTAGAAACCCTTATTTGGTCTGAATCAGAAACACTCACAGGGGTCTACATTTCTTGGGACTTTTAAAGAGCAATGAAGAATTGGATAATACAAGTGACGTGATTTAAATTTGCCTTTCTGAGAACAGAAGGTTGAAGAAGAAAAATTTCTTTTGGCCTATTAATCCTATCCCATTATTTTTTCCTTTCACTTCATCCTGATTTCATAATGTCTATTGTAATACAAAGGAGTTAGCAAAGTCTTTAATCCATTTCTAGAAAAACGAATAAAAACTGGTGCTAGCCAGAGAACACACGTGTATACACGATCCACTAAACAGACACAGCTAGTAAGAACTGCCTGCAGCCATTAATGAAAACAACCACAGACCTTTCTGAGAAGGAGCATGCAGAGGAAAACCTGAATGAAAAAAAAAATCACACAGAAAGAAGCACTAGAAAACAGCCTGGAATGTCAAGGTTCCTCTTAGCTAACCTCAAATCTATAAGAGTGCTAATTATAAACAATACGCCTACAACATTAAAAAAATCACCAATATCAAGATGAGTCACATTAATTACTACAAAATAGGAGTCTTAAACCTGATCAGTATGTGAAATCTCACTCTAAGACCCTCTAAAATAATTAGGTCTTGCGTTCCTGGAGTCTGAAGAGTGAGCACTAATCTTAGGCGGACAGGACTGTAATAATATTAGCTACTATTATCAGTAACTGCATTCATCTCAGCAGTCTTGTGTCTCTTGTTCATCTCCTCTTATGAACAGAATAGAAAGAGTCCTACATTGTGTGCTGGGACAAGGACATGAACTCGTCACAAGTGGAAGACTGAATGGCCCACACGGCACCTGAATACACAGAAACTATCACAGGAGAGTTTTCGGGTTTTTACATAGATGAGATCTACACATAATGTAACTACAGAACAGCATAGAAACCATTAACAAACACTCATCTCTGTATCTTAGAACTACGCTAAAGTTTTTGCTGAATGCATTAAATAACTAATAGTCATATCACTAAAGTGAGCATCTTCAACCTATCGAGGAGACTGACAGCTGTGTAAGTACATATGGAATTCTTTTCAGAGAGCCATGGATAGCAACGGAGATGCGAAGACATCATTCCCCATTCATTATAATATCTAAAACTCTAAACCTTAGGAGGAAGGCTTGAATGTGTATCAGTGGAAATTGTCAGATTTTGGAATATGAAAGACTCTCACACTGATGACAACAATTTTACTCTGTCAAGGAATCCTAGATAACTTCAATGGAAAGAAGATGAAATGAATGCATAATATCTGCAAAGAGAACACTGACTAGTATTACTTTCAAGTACACTTAAGTTAATGCCTTTATAAAATACAAGCAGGAACCTATTACTTCTATAATAATGAGACCTCCAAATGGATTGCAGGCAGGATGTCTCTCCCAAGTCTACATGTTGGTAGTTGACTCCAGTACACAGTTGAACTGGCCCAGCACAGTGACTTAGAATAAATACGCCAGACACGGATAACTGACAGGAAGCAGTGTCTTGCCAATGGTCCAAAAGACGTGCTTTTGAAAAATTGTGAAGTTCCAGAAAAGCCCTGAAACAGCACTTCACTTGGGCTTTAACTGAAAATTATCTGCACTACCAGACACAGCACTTGTCAGGCAGATTAGTAATGTCTGTTTGGAGTCCCTAGAGTTTGAATGCTGTGTGTGTGTGTGTGTGTGTGTGTGTGTGTGTGTGTGTGTGTGTTCGTTCCTGTCTTTATGTACAACACATATATGTATAGACTAGACCTCAGACACTCTTCCTCGGGCACCATCTACCTTGTTTTTCAAACAAGTCTCTCACTGGCGTGGGATTCTCTGGCTGGCCAGCCCCAGGGATCCATCCGCCTGCCTCTCTAATGTGTGAATTATAAGTGCATGCTATCATGTCTATATTGTGGGGATTGAACTCAAGTCCTTTCACCAGCTAAGCTATCTCCCCAGGTCCTCAGATTATTAATTTTTATTGTATGCTTTGTAACCTTGGCAGAATGGCTTATCTCTGTTAATATTATTTTTTCTATGAAATTAAAATATCAAAACCCTAAAGGTCCATGTAGTAAAAAAGCATCCTGACAATTAAAGTGTCCCGGGTACATTCTGTTTCTTTGCCATCACTCCTGTGGAGACGCTGCAAGTGATGGCAGCTCAAACGTAGATGGTCACTTCCCACGTGTGTGATTCACACACGTGGAGACAAGCAGAAATGGGAAACTTCAAGTGCTTCCTGGTGAAGCTGATTCACCTGCACAATACCAGAATACTCACTCCAGCAGAACTTTGCAGGCAGATCTTGTATAGATTAAATCAGGAAGTGACAGACATACGCGTGCAAGCTATGGACCCTTGCACACAGTCCACACTAGAAACTGTGTGGCCAGACGTTGAGTCTGACTTTCTAAAAGCACAGTCATATCAAGAATATACGCAGGCTTTGGGCACATGGTTTGGCTTAATGAATTAAAAATATTTTCCCTTTTACAGGTGTGTTTAAATAAAGCAATGAGGAAGCAGCTCAATATGTACATTCATAAATACATACATGTGCACACACCCAGCGAAAATGTCCTTCATATTTATCTTTCCTCTTTAATCTTCATATCATTACACCAAAAAACTGCAGCCTGCTGGCCCCAACAGATTTTGATTCATCATCTTCCTGAAGGTGTAAATCAGAGATCCTGCCTCACCCTATGGGATTATGTCCTTGAAAATTCAGTTCCCAAACCTTGTATCAGCTCCTGTCATGCACCAGAATGTATGTCTGTGTAAACTGCAACGAACTCAGACCCTTCAGTAGAGAAATACCTGCTGACTGCATCAAAACAAAACTGTCACCCTGACCACTGGGATCTCTGAAAATCACAATGTGGTGACCACAAATGACGATGCTCAAGTCACTGGAGGTGACCTCACAGCCTGCCAACAGTTCTCTGCTGTTTCTAGGTAAGCCAATCTCAACTGCCTATGTCTGATGACTGCACCTGGTAGCAAGGAATGTGTTCATGGGTATGGTTTTCTGTTCCGTAGCATGAGCTGGGCTATCAGTAGTAAATAGGGCAATATATAAACAAAGCCAAAGAAAAAGGGACCAACCATATTCAAATGAGGATGTCAGTCAGAAGGAAAAATTATCACAAGGTATCTGAGCTTTGCCATGGGTGTAGATATGGGAGCCCATCTTCCCCTCTCTTGCACAGAGG